>NW_018128221.1:427729-437750 GCF_001952655.1 Monopterus albus
GTACATCTTTACAAACAGTTAGTTGTTGTCTGCAGATTTAGGATCAGCACCTCTGGTTCACGTCTCTTCTACTCTTGTGACCGGCAGCGTTGCTATGCAGCCTGGCCTTGTTCCTGTTTGTGGTTTCCTGTCTGATTCTTACAGCCTACACATGTCTCCTATATTGTTAAAGACAAGTGAAATGATTAAAACAAAAGGAAATTATAAAGCATATGATACTGATATAATCATGTAGGTATATTTGCTAATGCAGATTATAATGTCCATCATAGACATTTCATATAATGCTGATAAATGTTGATAATATAAAGCCAAAACAATAAGACCTTATACCCACTCACAACTCTTCTTGCAGACAATCCAGTCATCCCAGTCTGCATCGGCACAACTTCCTGTTGTTCTGAGTCTGCACTTAAACACCTACTCACACACAACATTTCTAGTGCACAGGTCAAGCCATTATAAAGGTCAAGCAGATTAAACAATCTTTTAAACAGTTTTGCAAATACATAACACAGCACTTATGCCTAATGCAGGGAATGCAGCCGCATCCACACAAGGTCAGCAAAGTAACTGCTGCCACAAAAGATGTAAGCAAAGAAATCACTAAATTTTTCCACCTGCCAAAAATTTTAACAAACCAATCATCAATGTAATTTTGAATTCCTGAGTGGTCAGCCATCTCTTCTGATAAGATTTTTAACCCTGTCAAAGCTCCAGAAATGGAGCCATCAGGAGCAGTGTTATTTGGGATGTAAGTACAACACTGTTGTGCAATCATAGTACAAACACCCCCTTTTTCGGCCAAAATGAAGTCTAAAGCCAATCTGTTCTGATATGACATAAGAGAAATGGCTGGCAGTTGCTCCTGAAATCCAACAACTAAATCTCTGGTAAGATTAGTGAGATGCTGAAAATTGAAATGGGCATAATTTATTTGATCTACATTTTTATTTATGGTCACACACCAGAAGAGGGCAGGTTCAAAACCTGCTGCCACCTGATCAACTAATTTATATTCATCAGGAACACCACGTGGGACGCCTATTGCATCAATATAGGTGGGCGGGAATTTAGCTGGGTCAAATATGGCCTCCCGTTTTGAACGGTGTTTCTTAGAAGAATGACTAGATCCTGACAGTATATCTAACACAGAGGCCTTTACCAGAGTGACTGGTACTATAAGTGATATCATTGTACAAGTGCCAGACCAGTCAGGAGGGAGAATATTAAGTAGTCTATATCCACCACAATACCAGTACACATCAGATCTGGCAAAAGTCAAATGTGTTGCATTTGCCCATGTGGTGAGATTTAATGTAAGGGTGCACCAATCTAAAGAAGTAGTACCTACATTAGTACCTGTTACATTGGTTTTGGTAACACAAGTGTAATTATTTTTGACTGCAGTAAAGATCTCTTTGAGGCCGACCAATAGTCCTTCAGGATCTTCGAGGAATACTTCAAGGATCTCCTCAATCCCGGTGCCATGTCTTCCGATGAGGAAGCAAAGGCTGAGGGCTCAGAGGTGGACTTGTCCATCACCCAAGCTGAAGCCACTGAGGTAGTCAAGAAGCTTCTCGGTGGCAAGGCACCAGGGGTGGATGAGATCCGCCCTGAGTACCTTAAGTCTCTGGATGTTGTTGGGCTGTCTTGGTTGACACGCCTCTGCAACGGACAGTGCCTCTGGACTGGCAGACCGGGGTGGTGGTCCCTCTTTTTAAGAAGGGGGACCGGAGGGTGTGTTCCAACTATACGGGGGATCACACTCCTCAGCCTCCCCAGTAAAGTCTATGCCAGGGTACTGGAGAGGAGAATTCGACCGATAGTCAAACCTCGGATTCAGGAGGAACAATGCGGTTTTTGTCCTGGCCGTGGAACACTAGACCAGCTTTATACCCTTTTCAGGGTGGCGGAGGGTTCATGGGAGTTTGCCCAACCAGTCCACATGTGTTTCGTGGATCTGGAGAAGGCATTCGACCGTGTCCCTCGCAGCACCCTGTAGGGGGTGTTCCGGTAGTACGGGGTTCGGGGCCCTTTGCTAAGGGCCATTTGGTCCCTGTACGACTGGAGCAGGAGCTTGGTTCACATCGCCGGCAGTAAGTCAGACTTGTTTCCAGTGCATGTTGGACTCCGGCAGGGCTGCCCTTTCTCACCGGTTCTGTTCATTACTTTTATGGACAGAATTTCTCCAGTGTGCACTGGGGCGGTTTGCAGCCGAGTGTGAAGCGGCTGGGATGAGAATCAGCATCTCCAAATCCGAGGCCATGGTTCTCAGTTGGAAAAGGGTGGCTTGTTCCCTTCAGGTTGGTGGAGAGTTCCTGCCTCAAGTGGAGGAGTTCAAGTATCTTGGGGTCTTGTTCACGAGTGATGGAAGGATGGAACGGGAGATTGACAGGCGGATCGGTGCAGCTTCTGTGTAGTGTGTACAACAGTTTGATAACCCATTGTGATATGTGAAGTCTTCAGTATCACTCGACGGATTGCAGCGACATGTCTCACACAAGTTGGATGTCCCTTTTCAACATTATCCAACTTAGAACTGTAGTACATCAACACCTTTCGGTTGTGTCCTCTACTTTCCTCCCCCTTTTGAAATAGGACGGCATTCACAGTGCTGTCCTTTTCATCAACATCTAAATGAAAAGGCTATGAGTAGTCAGGTGCATGCAAAGCACATGCGTGTGCCAAAGCCTGTTTAATGGCAACAAAAGCCTCCTCTGCTTGTGGAGTCCACAACAGAGTAGAACCATAGTTCTTATAGCCCGCCTCTGTAAACATGGCACGGAGCGGTGCCACAAAGCCGGTGAAATTGGGCACAAAATCTTCTTACACAAGATTAATGCAAAAACAACTGGTGTCAAGGTACCCTTTTCAGAATCAACATTATCTTCTAACCTTGAAGCAGAGCACACATGAGCAGACTTTGAATCTTACTAAACTGCATTAATAACACATTAAAGTCTAACACATCAAAGTCTAATAATTATCTGACTAATTTATTAATTTCTAACAGTTTTCACCTGTCCTCATTATCTCCCGGTCTACAGCCCATAAATACCTCCTCCTTTCCCTCAGTCTCTTGCTGGTCTGTGGACATTACTATGATCCTGACAATGCTGAAGAAACTCACTCTGTTCCTCGTTCCAGCCTTGTTTTCTCCTGATGACACCCGCACTCTGTCGACTCTGGTGACTTTAGGGTTCCTAAATTCCCAGCAATGCTGCTGTGTCTCCTGTCCCAGCATTAGTGATGGCGAGATGAAGCTTCCTTAAGCCTCGAAGCCTTCCAGCCAATTGGTTCACAAAAAGGTTCATTTGTTGAGGCTTCATGCACAACCCCCCCTACTGGCCAAAGACTGTAAGACAGGCAGATGTGCATAGTAATTTTAAATGTATGTGATGCTCTCAAAGCTGTCTGGCCACAGTTTGGGCATAGGAATAATGACTGCCATTTAATGATGCTTTTTCCTCTTGTGAGCACAAGATGATAACCCATTCAAACCATATGTTTTGGTCTTCTCTTATTAACGTGCTTGTTTGTACATAGTGTGCACAAGACTTTCTTGGCTGATGCATTCTAATCAATGTTTTGTGGTAGTAGTACACATACCAAAGTGAACCTCCTCCTTTACATCAATATGTTGAAAAAGTCGTATAATAATGACAGGGGGACAGTTATGTTTTCAAACTGTGGCAGTGTTAACAAAGTGAAGGTGCTTGTGCAACTGATGTAGGGAGAAACTTTATTCATTTTTATTTTAAAACTGTATTTGTTCAACAGTGTTGGGTTTAAGCGATTCCTCTTTTTGGAAATGCGTAACTCATGAACTCACAACCCCAACACTACCCACGAATTGTGTGGAGATTCCTTGGGCTTTATATCTGCCAATACATTGCGGCAAATTTCGAACTACTTTCTGAACAGCTACACGCAGCGAGGCTTCAAACGTCATAGATACACTGACTGTAAACCATACAAGCCTCAATACATGCGTCACTAAACACTTCCTGGATTTCTTGACACGCTTCGAAGCATCGGCACATTACGTCCCCTCACTACCCAGCATATCTTGCTGTTTGTTCCTGTTCGGCCAGCAACGCTGTTATGCTGCTCTCTCCTTCACCTTGCCTGTGAGCTCCTGAGCCTCCAGCTATACTGGCTATGTCTCCTATTCTGCTACCCTATTGTATGTCCCCAAACTGCCAGAGTCACGGTTGACTCTCTAGTCCCTATCTACTCGCCTCTATGCTGTCAGCACCTCCTGCCACCTTTAACTTGCCTGGTCCCTGGCTGCAACGCCTCCCCTCTTACCAGCACTACTCACCTGTGCACCCCCTTGCCACAGCCTGCCTCTACTCCCCGGTGCAGCTCTACTCTGCCTGTCTCACTCTGCCTACCACCTTCCGGAGGTCCTGCCTGCCTCAATCACCTGAGCACTCCCAGCACCACTGCTACACTTTTGTTCTCTGTACTCATCAGATAGACTTTCTAAACCTCATCCTAGTCTGGGTCTGCATATTGGTCCAGGTCCAGAGAATCCTAACACTATGTGGAAGTGGAGCCATACATTTAGTTTTCATTTACATTTTTTCCATGAATTTGATTGTCTCATTCACATCAACATTACACAGGTTGTATTAAATAGAACAGTGAAGCTTAAAAAAAGCTATTAATATCAAAGCAGCAGGCCTATCAGCCACCCAGAATAGCAGTACTTTAAGCTCTACTTGTTGAGTTATTAAAAAGGAACAAGCCACATTTAATCAGATTTGTTTCACTCAGATTGTGCCGTTTGTGGAATGAACCATATTTACTGGTTGTAATTCTTTATCTTGGTATATTTCCTGACTAACATATGGCTTCAGTAAGAACAGTGGTTGGTAAATGTATATTTCAAGCACCTTAATGCATTCAGTCGGTCAGGTTTGTTCTTTTATCACAGCAGCCTCGTTCCTGTTTTTGTGTGCTTGAATTCCCCATAAGCGTCCATGAGTGGGCATGCTCAGTGGGTCAGTAACATGTGACATGCATCTTTGAAGGATGTGCTTGAACACATGGTCCTATTCACGCCAGTTGGGTGTGGTCTCCGTTTATTTTAACATTAACACGTGGCTTGCTGGCGTGGCCAAACGGAGTGCAGCTTCTATGTCAGCATCGGGAATATGTGATCAACCTCGTGGTCTGAAGAAAGCCATGAATGCCTATTCATCCTAATTAGGCTGGCTCCACACTAAAGGTTAATTAGCCAAACTTTGGGTCCGATTTGCCCTTCATGACAGTCACGGGAGTGTTTGGAAGCAATTCTTGGGCCAATTGACCCTGTAGTATAGGTGTTGCACTAATTGTGCTGAGTCTTAACAGGACTTTTCCTATTTGTGCTGAGCACAGAATGACTTTCTTTTACTTTGTGCAGTGGTTAGTGCTGTCAACTGGCAAGAAGGTTCCAGGTTCGAGTCCTGGCCAACCTGAGGCCTTTCAGCATGGAGTCTGCATGTTCCCCCCTGTGCCTGCATGGGTTCTCTATGGGTACTCCGGCTTCCTCCCACAGTCCAAAGACATGTAGCTTAGGGTGGCTGGTGACTCTAAATTGCCTGTAGGATTGAATGAGTTGGTGCGTGTGTGGTTGTGTGTCTACATGTCAGCCCTGTGACAGACTGGCGACCTGTCCAGGGAGGACCCCACCTCTCGCCCAGTGTCAGCTGGGATTGGCTCCAGCCCACCGTGACCCTATTCAGGAATAAGGAGTATAGATAATGGATGGACGGACTTTGTGCTGTTGGTTCTTCTGTGTGGAATAACTCCGTTCATGTCACAGCAAAGGCCTTCTCTTCACTGAGTGCAGTGTTTGTCCTCAGTGGCTTGTCTGAAGTCTTTCTGTTGTGTTTTCATTTGTGCTTGATATTCACATTGACTGTATTCTGAGTGTGTTTTCACTTTAACTGTACATGCTGAAAATCTATGGACTAAAGAGATTGAAGGGATTTCACGGTTGAGGAAAAGAAGAAATGAAAGGAGCGATGGAGGGAACGAGAGGAGGCGAAGGTGTGTGCAATGAGGCCTGACTGGTTGATACCCCGTGGCGAGGCTCTGATGCCGAAGCACACACTTTGAAGGCAGGGTGATTTTTTTTAAATGGCAGCAGTGAAACATAATTACAGAGAAGAATGAGGACTGTCAATCAGTCACAAACAGGCTTTGTTTACTGTTGAGAGAAAGCATTACAAGAGAGAACACTTTATGTAGTTTTAGAAACAGGTGTTATCCGACATGAACCGTCCTCATGGAAGGGAGCTAATGTGTGTCTGTGTAACAGTAGAGCTGGTGGATATCAGAGTTTACAGGCAAACTGGGGGACCAGCTGGAGGTACGGTGTGATATCACTGTCTGAACCCTGGTAGGTCAAGGTCAAAGGTCAAAGTGTTTATTTGTCATATGCACAGTTAGGAAACGTGTGTCCCTGTACAATGAAATTCTTACTTTGCCGTCCACATGAATGCCACAAAATACAAATGAAATATAAAGTAGATAAATAAGTAACACAAAATCTAAGGCACTTTAAGCAGCAAATGCAGCAGTATAATAAAAATATATAAGAATATAATAGAGAATGTATGATACATGGGAGCAGCATGTGCAGCAGTCAACAGTCAATGCGCAATTATGCATGTGCAAACTGAGAATGTAAACAGTACAGGTCGACAGTACATGACGTATTTCCTGGTAATAAACTCCTCAGCTGTTTAGGAGTCTGATGGCAAAGGGAAAGAAAGAGTTTTTCAGTCTAGTGGTCCTGCATTTCACATTTCTGAACCGCCGGCCAAAGGGCAGAGAAGTGAGCAGTCCGTGCTGGGGGTGAGTGGGATCTTTGAGGATGGAGGCAGCTTTCCTACACACCCTGCGGTGGTAAATGCTCTGCAGAGAGGGCAGTGGAGTCCTGGTGATCTTCTTCGCAGTCTTTACCACTCTCTGTATGCACTTGCGGTCCATAGCAGTAGAGGTCTGCTCTGGAATTTAACCATCATTTTACATCATGGCTCTTGAGCTGCTTTCACATGTTGTGTTGTGTTTAATTATTGCACCTGGATTTGTTGTCGGATCTCCTCGGTTGAACAGAGACCCCCTACAAAATGCATGATGTAATTTGCACCATGAATAATATACATGCATTTTTTTAAAGTTTGGATGCGAGCTGCTGATTTTTTTTGACCCCTTTCATATTTCGATAAATCAGATGTCACAAACTACAGACTGAAGGAGATGTGCACATGTGAAACAGACACACAAAAAAAACATCTAACCACACAGTTTGCCTTCAAACCTCTACTAATAAAACCCACAGGATGATTTTTGTCTCTGTATATGTGTTGTGTTTCTATCTGTGTGTGTATTTCTTGTGCTTGTATCTTATTTTGCCCACAGGAAGCATGAAAGCTTCATATCCGCAGCTTCACTCTGAGCTTTTGTTTGTGAGCCTGGGCGAGATGCGGCCGCTTGTCTTTGTGTACATGTGTTAGCCGTCTATGTTTAGCCTGTTTCATGACCAGGTGTCCGTGTTACTGTGGCAACGCTCAAAGGCAAAAGGTCAGGTGTAACAGTCTGTCTCCATTTCTCTCTGTTGGTTTGACTTTACTGTAATTCTGCCTCTACAAGTTTTAATGCAAATTAACCTTTTTTTTATTTCCTGAAGAGAAAATAGCTTGGATTTCAATCAATAAATCAATCATTATTGTCCCCTGAAGAAGGAATATTGGGTTTGCAGCCAGGTGAATACAGACAACAATAAAAACAAGCAACATTTCTTTTCTAGTAAAAACTTAAGATGCCAGTTTAAAAAAACTCCATTAATATCCTACAATAAACATCCAACTACATAGATTAAACATGATAAGTTATAGATTTTGTTGTTGAAACCTCCTCCTGCCTGTTGTGAGACCCATTTTTCTACTGACGTCCAGCAGGAAAGGCAGCAGGTGTGAAACAAATCGCTGCAGGTGGGCGTGAGCAGAGCCACATTCTCGCTGTTACGAGCTGTATCTGGAGACATTTTTAATGAATATGTGTAATTTTGTCGATGGCTTCCATCCAGCATCTTAGCGAAGCATTGTTCTTCTATCTACTTTTCTATGCTGCATACCCAGTTCTGGAGCAAATTAGCAGCACGTTCGATCACCCAGATGTCTCTCTCTCCTGCTATGTCCATCAACTCCTCCACATAGGTTAATTATACACACTATACAGTACACAATAATCATAAACCAGTAGCTCCTGCTGCAGTTAAGTACAACATAAATTACTTGAAGGAGTACTATTAGTAGCTCTTCAGCTCCCATCTACAAGTAATTGTGGTACTTTGGTGGAAAGTAATTGCTGTCAAAGTACGGTCTGTAAATCAGCCCCGCCTGCCACCTAGCCAAGGTTAGAAGAGGGGTTTTCCAGCCAGTAGTCATTTCAAACAGCCATGGAGGAGCTCTGGGCAGCTAAAAGTCTGAACCAGCGGCTACAGAGTGAAGAGGTGGCGTCTTTAGCACAGAGAGAGTGGGACAAAGAAAGAGCAACAACCAGAGTTAACATTGCTGTTTGACATGGAGAGGGTTAAAAGCAGCCAGAGGACTCTGACTGGATCCAAATGTGGCCTTCTTCCTTCAGGATGTGTTAGCATCTAAAGCTAACGGTAGTGGTGGAAGAAGTACTCGGATCCCTTATGTAACAGTAGCAATACTACAATGTAAAATTACTTTGGTAAATACTAAAAGTAAAGGCCCTGCATTCAAAATGTTAAGTACAAAGGCATTAGTATAAAAATGTATTTAAAGTACTAAAAGTACTCATTATGCAAAGTGGCACATTTAACCTTAATATGCATCATAATATTGGATTATAATTACTCATGCTTTATTGTGTACATCACATTTAATGCTGCAGCTGGTAAAGGAGGAGTTGCTTTTAACTAGATTAGATGCTGGTTAACCTTTGAATTTTCCACCAAAGACCAATAAAATCTAATGATTTTACTGGTTCTGAAAAGTAGGTAGCAACTAAAGTTAGAAAATAAAGGTAGTGGAGTAAAACGTACAATATTTGCTTCTAAAATGTGGCGAAGTCAAAGTATGACGTTATCACAAAATGAAAGTACTCAAAGTATAGACGCCTAAAATGGTACTTAAGTACAGTACTTGAGTAAATGTACTTAGTTACTTTCCACAACTGGCTAATGGAAGTTTTGGTAACACTAGCCCCCTAGCATGGTCATGAGTTTACCATTGTCAAGTCAAATCAAATCAAATTTTATTTATATAGCGCCAAATCATCGACTGGGTTGCTGTGCAGTAACAATAGGGTGTGACCACTTCATGAAGGGAATGCACTTTGGTGTATCAATTTACGTCTTCATGCAAACACATTACCCAGCTGGATGTAAAGGTAGGGAACATCAGCTCCACCTTCACCAGCTGCAGCAATAAAGTGATGAACACAGCAATGTATCAGTCAGTATCATCCAATAATATCAGAAACATTAATGTGAAATATTTCCAAGGCCTTTAAGTTTGGATGAAGCAACAGCAGAACAATGTAAGATCAGTGATATTTAAGGACAG
Source organism: Monopterus albus (assembly GCF_001952655.1). Classification (NCBI taxonomy): domain Eukaryota; kingdom Metazoa; phylum Chordata; class Actinopteri; order Synbranchiformes; family Synbranchidae; genus Monopterus; species Monopterus albus. The sequence goes on from NW_018128221.1 coordinate 437,329, forward strand.
TGTTCTGACACGGAGCAGACACGCCACAGAAATCTCTCACTGTGTTAACAAACACAGTTAATAACGGAAACCTGCCTCCTGCAGTGTCACTATAACAGCACTGTGTTATTAATTCCCTGTGGGTAAAAGTTAGAGCACCTTTGTCAAAGCCTCCCCAAACACAACTGTGATTAATGGGAGTGAGAGAAAGACACTAACCAAATCTTTCATTGATCTTCGAGGATAAAATGAATCCAATCAGGAATTCATCAGCTCTTATCATTGCTGATTCATTAACAGTGTCTTCCTAACGAAACTCTCATTAGTTTAGCTCCAGCTTCCATCTGTTTTCTGTTTATTCAACTTGCTGCAGTAGTTTTACAAACTTTACTTTAGGAACTTTTGAACTTTTTAACCTGGAATTCACTGTTTTAACAGTAATA
>NW_018128221.1:438944-450537 GCF_001952655.1 Monopterus albus
GATGGAAAATGAATAAAAATAAACACAAAATGACTAAAAACAGGCATAAAACACCTGCAAGAAGACATAAACTGACTTCAAATCATATGTCTGTCCAGTAATGCTTTAAATTTAACAGTATTTTTTTTGCCTCACCTATCTTTTATTTATTTTTGGCATAATGAAGAGAATATAGGGCCTATAGTTTAATCCTACATGTGGAAAACACTTTGGAGCCACAAGTCTGAATGAGCTCAGGCTCAGAGCTGTTGATGACAGAGCTACAATGAGCCTTCTGTTCAGAAGAATCAGTGAAATCAGGAGACCTGTAGCATTCAGTGTAAAATTTGCCAAGACTTTGTGAAGACGGCACATTTTAATATGTTAAAACGGTCAAATTAGTTGATTGTACGTCAAATTATACATAAACAATCACACAAAACAACATGGTTTGCCCAGTACTAATGTAAAAGGATCAGACACACTGAGGCTTGAGAGAGATTTAATTTCAAGCAAAAGAGAAAAGTAAGTGTTACTGTTGCAGAGCGAGTGTACGGGCTTCACACACAGCTGAGTCCATCCATCGCACACACAGACCTCGCTGTAGTCATTCTAGACTGTCGCTTTCATTCAACACTGACATTAATAACCTCATTGTGTGTGTGTTGACCCACATTTCCTAATGACTTCTCTAATATGTTGTGAATTTATAATGGCACCTCTAATATATTCTTAATGAGCTTTGTAATGTATTTTGTGTGTGTGTGTGTGCCTTTGTATCACTTACATTATGGGGACTGAAACCTGTTAACACACTTGCTTTGTGGGGACTGGGCCATCCTTGTGGGGACCAGAGGCTGGTGTGTTAACAGGTTCCGGTCCCCATAATGGGAAAAACAAGTGGGAAATACAAGGAAATCACTGAATTGTAGGGTGGCAACATGGTTTAAGGTTAGGGTGAGGTTAGGGTTAGAGGAATTCTTCAACTCTCCTCGTAATCGTCCATTGACTATACGGTTTGGAATGGAGGGTCAAAGTATGGTGCACGGGCCGACGCTTGTCATTCTGACTCATGGAATGGTGTGCTGCTCCGAGAGAATGAATTGTTTGTGTTTTGCGGTTTGTGTTGACCTTGTTAAGTTTTGGGTGCTGGGTCAGTTGGCATTTATTTTGTTAAAGTTTGTGTTGTTACCGTGTGCGCATGTGTGTGTCCATTAAGGGTAGGTGTTTGTTTTTTACGTCCTCTTGGGGAGTTGTGTCTCTCCCTTTCAAACCTCCCTGTGATACCAACCTCCCCTACTGTCCTCCGCTGAAACAGACATTGCTGTCCCCTCGGTCCCGACTCACATCTCTCGCTGTCAGGCCGTATGGGCGGAGACCAGGGCCGCCTTGCTGCTCACAGCCGAACAGAACAAACGGCTGGCCGATCGTCGCTGTCGGGCCGCTCCCAATTATCAGGTTGGGCAACAAGTGTGGCTCTCCTCTGCTCATGTCCCCATTAAAGGCGCCTGCCCCAAGTTAGAAGAGGGGTTTTCCAGCCAGTAGTCATGTCAAACAGCCATGGAGGAGCTCTGGGCAGCTACAAGTCTGAACCAGCAGCTGCCAGAGTGAAGAGGAGGCGTCTTTAGCACAGAGAGAGTGGGACAAAGAAAGAGCAACAACCAGAGTTAACATTGCTGTTTGACATGGAGAGGGTTAAAAGCAGCCAGAGGACTCTGACTGGATCCAAATGTGGCCTTCTTCCTTCAGGATGTGTTAGCATCTAAACGGTAGTGGTGGAAGAAGTACTCGGATCCCTTATGTAACAGTAGCAATACTACAATGTAAAATTACTTTGGTAAATACTAAAAGTAAAGGCCCTGCATTCAAAATGTTAAGTACAAAGGCATTAGTATAAAAATGTATTTAAAGTACTAAAAGTACTCATTATGCAAAGTGGCACATTTAACCTTAATATGCATCATAATATTGGATTATAATTACTCATGCTTTATTGTGTACATCACATTTAATGCTGCAGCACAATTTCTGTTCCTCTTCAGTAACATCCAACTCTTGCTTTTAACTAGATTAGATGCTGGTTAACCTTTGAATTTTCCACCAAAGACCAATAAAATCTAATGATTTTACTGGTTCTGAAAAGTAGGTAGCAACTAAAGTTAGAAAATAAAGGTAGTGGAGTAAAACGTACAATATTTGCTTCTAAAATGTGGCGAAGTCAAAGTATGACGTTATCACAAAATGAAAGTACTCAAAGTATAGACGCCTAAAATGGTACTTAAGTACAGTACTTGAGTAAATGTACTTAGTTACTTTCCACAACTGGCTAATGGAGGTTTTGGTAACACTAGCCCCCTAGCATGGTCATGAGTTTACCATTGTCAAGTCAAATCAAATCAAATTTTATTTATATAGCGCCAAATCATCGACTGGGTTGCTGTGCAGTAACAATAGGGTGTGACCACTTCATGAAGGGAATGCACTTTGGTGTATCAATTTACGTCTTCATGCAAACACATTACCCAGCTGGATGTAAAGGTAGGGAACATCAGCTCCACCTTCACCAGCTGCAGCAATAAAGTGATGAACACAGCAATGTATCAGTCAGTATCATCCAATAATATCAGAAACATTAATGTGAAATATTTCCAAGGCCTTTAAGTTTGGATGAAGCAACAGCAGAACAATGTAAGATCAGTGATATTTAAGGACAGTGTTCTGACACGGAGCAGACACGCCACAGAAATCTCTCACTGTGTTAACAAACACAGTTAATAACGGAAACCTGCCTCCTGCAGTGTCACTATAACAGCACTGTGTTATTAATTCCCTGTGGGTAAAAGTTAGAGCACCTTTGTCAAAGCCTCCCCAAACACAACTGTGATTAATGGGAGTGAGAGAAAGACACTAACCAAATCTTTCATTGATCTTCGAGGATAAAATGAATCCAATCAGGAATTCATCAGCTCTTATCATTGCTGATTCATTAACAGTGTCTTCCTAACGAAACTCTCATTAGTTTAGCTCCAGCTTCCATCTGTTTTCTGTTTATTCAACTTGCTGCAGTAGTTTTACAAACTTTACTTTAGGAACTTTTGAACTTTTTAACCTGGAATTCACTGTTTTAACAGTAATAATTTTTTAATTTCATCTGATTCTGGAACTGAAGTTATCAGGTACATGTAGTGAGGTATAAAGTACACTTTTTGTCTCTGACATGGAGTCACAGTATGAAGGAGCAGGACGTGGAAATACTCAAGTAAAATACCTCAAAATTGTACATGAGAACATTAGTGATGGATGCACTGCAGTAACTGTTTACACAGTATAATTCTTGTAGTAGTAGAAGAAGTAATGCTGATCTCTACTGTGCTCTCACTTTCCCTTTTGACCACCCCAGTGCCCCTCCTCCCTCCATCTGTCTTTCTCCAGCTAAATGCCAGCTGAAATGAATATGTTAATTCCGCTGGCTCGTAGCTCCGTGATCAATGGTGCTCCTGGCTGCTGGTTCCGTTTCAGCACAGGATCTATAGGGAGCCGCGTCATTAAAACACCAGGGGAACCAGGCCCGGGCTGCTTGGTGAAACATTATTATCACTCATTACGCACCGCTGAGGTAATATTATCATATTTATCTTAATTTAAATAACTTCTGCATTTGTCTTCTGTTCAGTCAGGATCCTGTTCAGGAAACAAGGTGGTGTCAGTAAGATGAGGGAGTGGTGGGAAAGAGGGAGCAATGGCAGGAAGAGAGGAGGTAGGGATCAATATCTGATGGTTCTGTTGTTAGTTCTGCTGTCAAGTACAGTACTTCCAACAGACAAAGCTATTTCTTTTTTCAGTTTTCCATCAAATCATAAGAAACACTTAATGCTAGACCTGCTCCCAGGAAACCAGACACACATTATAAAAACTGTGCTTCATTGTCTTTGCTGTGAAATGGATCAGGGACAAGTAGCAGACAAACCAGACACAAGATAATCAGAGATATTCTCTTCAGCAGAATCCTAGGCTGTTTTTCACTGTATTTCTCATCTAGGTTCTACATATACTGCAGTTTCAGGATCATTTCTGCTACTCAGACATGCAGTCATTTGGCATGCAACAGGAACAACATATTCCAAGATGGCTTTTATGAAAGAAAATGTTTTACACAATTTGATTTTTAGGTTTTTATCTGTGTGTCCTTATTTCAACAAAAACAAATACCTGTATATCAATGAAAGGACCATTTATGCTTTAATACTGCCAACATTCATTTACATGTATGTGGATTAGGTTGTTTCCATTAGCTGTTAAGATGTTTATTGTCATGGGAAATTTGAGAAACCACTGATACAGCAACAACTGTGGGTTTGGATGTTAGCATTCATACTCCTCAAAAACCTGGATACACAGATATGATACACATATTTTTGGACTGAGTGCAACTTGTTCTTCTGAACCATACAGTATCATTATCATCATTAAACATCTGTTAGGTGACAGGTACCAGGTTACCTGCAACTCCTGCTGCCTACTCTGGCACCAGGACCCCCCGCCCACCCTTCTTGGCAGCTCCCTCATTTGGTTTTGGGGGCTTGTTGGGCACAAAACGATTCATCGCTTTAAGTCTCTCTCTAGTATAACCCCTGATCTTTCTCAGGCCACTCATCCCATATTAAAGCTTCAGCAAAAGGATTCCCTTACCAAGAGTATAGGCTGCAGGATGTAATCTCTGTTATCGTCAAGCTTATATTCTCTATATACAATCTAAGCCTTGAGAAACTTAATCATTTAGTCTGCACTTATCTTTTCAAGCCTATATTCTCTATATACAATTTAAGCCTTGAGAGACTTAATCATTTAGTCTGCACTTATCTTTTAGAAGGTATCTGGGGGTCCCCCAGTGTCTGAGAGCAGCGCCAGACCTCCTTAGCCTTCCCCAAAACTGTCAAGTTCACAAGCATTGTCTATTCCTATACATCTATTTGTGCTTAGTGAAATGAAGTTTGGTGGTGGCATTATGTCATTTGTTTATCGACATAGCAGCCTGTAAAAACTAAACATAAATGTCATTTTGCTTGTTTGATGTCCCCATTAGCTCGTGAAATCAGTGAACTGCCCAATAAACTAGTAACAGACATGCAGGCAGTTGTTGTGACCCCTGAAAACAAGTGCATTTCTCCTATTTCTTAACCATGTCTGCCAGAGGTTCTGGAACCTGCCTCGGCAGGCTGTGATGGCACATTTGCTCCGGATATAAAGACTCTGATGGAGGTGGAACTCAAACAGGACACAGCTGTTTCACATCAAGGCTTGTCACTGAGGGTTTGCAGCTTTCAGTAATTGACTGTAACAAAATAGTACTGGTTTTCTGTTTCTTAGAATTACACTATAGATATGAAATGTTTTCCAACCAAAGCACATCTTGTTTAATCCATATGTGAAAGCAGACCAATGCAAGTGGAAGTAAAGGAAAGAGGAGGTGCAGAAAAAATGTAAAGGGGAAAGGAAAGGATGTGATAAAAGCAGAGTCAGTAGAGCAGGGGGATAAGGAGGGTGGAGTCGAAAGGGAAAAGATGGAGGTAGTGAATTATAACCACATCATAACCACAGGTCAGCACAGTGTTGTCCTCGGAAGAAACAGAGCCCGTCTGAGAGGGACAAACATAGAGAGACACTTTTTTTCTTGAGGACACTGGATCAACAGCTCATCTGCAGCTCCGGTAACACTGTCTAAATTAGCCTGCAGTGTCAGTGTGTGATTGGAGGACAGAGATTTATGGAGGTGTGGGTTATTATCACTACATTCAAGGGTGAATATTAACCTCCTGTGCCTTTGTGTCTTTCCTTTTCCCTGCTGTAGTTCTCATCTCTTTCTCTCCATCCCTCCATCATCACACAGGTGGAGAGTTGTTTAACTGCAGCTGAAGGATTGAAGCTCCTCTCTGCTGGAATAAATGAAAACCATTCAATAGCACTTTAATGGAAACACAATTTATGACTTTAATTTGGCCAAACAGGGTCAAGCTTGCGTTCTGTGTGTGTATGTGTGTCTGCTTCTTTAAGGTTACTGATATTAAAGGTCAGTCAATAATCATAAATTAACAAGTGCATGCACACACACATACACACATTGGTCTTGGGCTATAGTTGTGAGGACACTCATAATGCAATCCTTGCCTCTTACCCTAATCTTAACCATCCCAACTGAATTCCTAACACCCAATCCTGACCTTAACCCCAACCAAAACCTGGTTCTAACCTGAACCCAAAGAGCAGAGACACACCAAGCACCAACAGGAAAGAACTGGCAGTGACGTAGGCCAACTGTTGTCACCTCACGTCGCCTTTATCTGGACCAGTCAGGTCAAAAAAACAGCACTTGAACACAATTTACAGACTCCAGCCAACAACTGACTACCACGTACATTCTGTGCCTGCATGACAGCAATAACTTCCCCTACCAGCAGGTGGCAGGGTCTGTATTCACCATTCAGAAAAGGAAAGAAGAAGAAGAAGAAGAGCTAGACTGTGGAAATACAAGTGTAAACAAATCAGCTGTTGTTCAACACAGTGACCATTTATAGTTGCTTCTAAGCGAGTATATTTCTGATAAGAGGTTGCAAAGGACGCTGCCGTTCTCTTTTGTAATGTGTGTCTGGAAGAAATGAGGTTGTGGGGGCGAAAAACAAGGAGAAACCACACTTAGAGTAAATGGTGAAATCATGGACACTACAGTGACAGAATTAAGGGGCTTTCCCTGAACCGCGCTCTTCTCATGCACTGATTTGCTAAGCTCAACAGCCAACCAGTGGTCTCTCTGTCACTGACGAGGTCCGACACTGATTCAACATGCCAAATCAACCGAAAAGATGCTGACAGGGTCCGACCAGTGCCAACTGTGCAGGACACACAGGGTAGGTGAGGGCGACAGACACTCACCAACGGTCAAGACTGGACATGTCCTCACAACAATGGTAATGAACTAAAATTTGTCCACACAACCATAAAAAGAAATGTACACACCCATTGGTATTTCTGTGTGATAAATCAGTCAAAACTGAGGCGCCGAGGAAAAGCTTGCACTAAGTTTCATGCCGTCCATCAAACTGTTGTTAAGCTATTTCACTCAAAAACATGTGTGAACCTTGTGTTGGTGCATAAGGCCAGTCTAGTTTGCCAAAGTCAACAGGATGCATCCTCAGGGGAATTGTTAATTAATTTTGCATTAAAATGATGCGCCAGTCCTTCACCCAGCTGCACCTTCTACTCCAAATTAATCAACAAACACCAAGTTCTATAGGACAGAGCTGTGTTGAAGTCCATGTACAGCTACTAACCGCACCATGTGGTGTTGAGTCATGTGAGAGTGCAGAAGTGGCACACTAGACTCCACAGAGGCTTCGTAGCTGGAGCAGATTTGCTTAGAATGATCCTATTGGTTGCGAGCGAGAGCAGACGTGTTTATTGCTTTTCTGTCTGTTCTACGATATTTTCACTTCTGTCCTTTTCATATTGTCAAGGCTTTGAGCTCTGAGCAAAAACTCTACAACTACTACAACTACTGAAATGCCTCCAAAGGGAAAAAGAGCTAATAACGATGGTGTTGAGGCGGATGAGGACTCGTTTACAGCGGCGCAAGTTGCTGAGATGATGGAGCGGCAGCGCAGTATGCACACTGCGCTTATGGTCCAACTCAATGAGAGTTTCCAAGGCTTTGTGAAACTAATTATGGAGACAGAGATACTGGGCAGATCCATTCTCAGCATCATCAGGTTCATATGCTGGTGAATAGAAGCCACCATAACAATGTGAGTCTAGACAACCTGGAAGAAAGCACTGAAGCAGAGGACCTACAGTACCGTACAAGTCCTAGGCCACCATTAGAATAGTTGTTTTAGCACTTTTATGATGACTGTATACATTTATTTATCATAATACAACTAGGAAATATATTAAATATGTACACAGTATAAAAAAACAAACTGGATACTCAGGATGTAGTGTTCAAGCTGTTCTAAAGAAACATGAAGAATCCAAAGAGGTTGAGGACAAAACAGGAGTGGAGACCAAGAAAAGGAGGAGGTCCTCAGAGATTTTTCTCTAATAGACTAGAGAAAATCCAGTAAGGACCTGGCTCAGCATCTGGATACCAGGTTTCTCCTTCCACAGTCCGAAGAAGCTCAATCAGGAATGATGTTTGTGGAAGGATAGCAGCCAAGAAATCACTTTTTCCAAAGATGGACAGGGAGGAAAGGTCAAAAAGATCAGTGGAAATGGGGATTATGGAATGGTGAATGAAAGTTTGAAAAGCTCGAGTCCAGTCATTGTCAGTATGTAAGAACAACAGTTGGAGAGAGATGGACAAATGTCAGAGTGGGTCTGTCATGGTTTCACTGGTCAGGACTACTCCTATAGTTGATATTGATGAGGGTGAGATGTGCTTGTGTGTGACTTGGGCTGATGCTGCATGGTGGCAGTTAGGGCATCTTGGGGGAAGGCTTCCAGTGAATTCATGAGGCTCTTGGGCGCGGTGGATCCCCCGTGGGAAGCAGGAAAATAATAGGAAGGAAGAGGAGAGATACAGGAGGACAGAATGTAAGAGAGGAGGACAGAGGGAGGTTAAGGCGGAAGGGTAAGACAAGTTGGTTTATGAGAAACAAAAGCACTCTGCAGCTGGAGTGCCAAATATTAGTAGGCAGGTAGCAGGAAAAGGTGTGTGAAGGTGTCGTCCTGCTCGTGAACAGTTGATATTTAACTTTATTTCAAAACAGTCTCCCCAAAAGAATTCAAGCTGTTAGAAGCCATTTTGTTCTAAACATTAAATTTTTTAATATTCTGGACATAAGGGGCTTTCAGACCAGAAGGACTTTTTCATAGTCCATAGAACTACTGGACAAAGTGCCCCCCACCCATTTTTTTTGTATCCACGCTGCAGGAACTGAGAATGATAGTGGCTCTTAGAGCACCATTTTGAGGACTTCTTAAGCTCCTACTTTAAGGTAGGTATTCTCCATACTCAGTAGGAACCATGAGTTATGTATGTGTAACGTTGACAACTTAACGTACAAATTGTCAGTCATCCAGGTCATGGTAAGCTGAAAAAACATTTTAAAAAATCATCTGGACTTGGTTTTAGGTAGAAGACTTTTCACCTCTCATCCAAGAAGCTTCATCAGTTCTGTCCGACTGGTGGTGAGCAGGAGGTATTTTTCCCACTGGATGGTGTGTCAGTCCTTCGATGGCCAACAGGGTCCCCTCACGACTGAGTCGTTGGGATTCCAGTCCCATGGTGCACAACAATGTCCTCTAATGACTGAGTCGTTGGGGTCTGGTATCTGATGTGGTGTATGCAATTCAATGTAGTCAGAGTGTAATGACCTGTATGTTGGGGAAACTAAACAGCCACTGCACAAACGCATGGCCCAACACAGGCAGTATGTAGCGTGCTAAGGTACTTCAGTTAGTGTAACTTCGCTAATCTCCCGGTGGAGCACAGTTTTTTCTCTCCATGTGGGTAAAAGAAAATTAAGAAAAACAAGAGAAAAAGGTATGAAAAATCTATTGTTTCATACTAAAACTAAGAAATAAATTGATCAAGGATGTAAACTGATTAAAGTTCCATTTTAGAGGTTGAGAAACCATTGAAGAGGCATTTCAATATTATTGACTTCTCCCTGGGAAAACTCCCTTCTTGGTCAGGTCTTCTTAGCTGCATGGAAACATGAAGCTCCAGTCTTTGTGTCTGACAAGACTGACCAGTGATCCATTTGATGGCGAGCCTCCCAGTAGATCTTTGAGTCTCCACCATACCTCACAAGAAATCCTATGGCAAGATTGTGTTAGTCCCTCTGATCGGCACCACCGAGAGCCTGAAATCTTTCCCGACTTGACTATTGCCCTGACTATCTGACTTAAACATTGACTGGATACACTTTCCAGAGAGAGAACAAACACCTCAAAGGACATTTATTTTATTTTATTAGATTATTGGGCCCTAGGTTGTATGTTTGTACTGTGTAGTTTTCTTGTTCAGTTGTGACTAAAAAGTTCATAATAACTACTTACCCCCGTGTTACTGGTTATTGCTATTGCTTTTACTCTCAGCTCCTATGGACCTAGGCGTAGACGTTGTACATACCCAGAGGTGGGTTACAGATGGATGACAAGTTGTGTCTGAGCCCATCACCCCTATTTAGTGAGGGGTATTCTATTTGGACAAAAGTAGCTTCTTTGACTCCTCTCTCAAAGCAGCAATGTTCTCTGGAGAGGATCTGGACTTCACTGTCCTCTTGTTCAACCATATGGTTTGTGAGATTCATTTGAACACCACCCAGTACTGTATACCACACTTCTGGATAAGATCCCTCATTATATCCAGGACCTACCCACCAATCATCCAGTACCAGAGATGCTTTCACTGTATCCCGAGGCCACTTCCAAACCAGTCTCTTTGCAGAGATAATCAGGATATTTATTAGGGCAGCTACCAAGAAAAAAAATAGTATAATGACATCAAGAAGTAGTTACCTAATGCTGGTGTGAGATTTGGCATCACCAAGCACTTAAAGACTTTTTTCTAACAACATAGATAAAACAATTACCAAAGCGCCGAACCACAGGCTGGATACTGTAAATTTCTCTTCATCTTCTTATTAGGTGGAATTGGTTTCTAAAACAAATGATTTAGTTTTACATAAAAGTATACAGATTTAAAATTGTGTTCCAGTTATGAAATATGTCTATGACTTATACAGGAAAGTAGAAATTAGGTCCTAAAAACCAACATGCAGCCTCAGAGTGCATCCTGTGACAGCCCCGGCACCATTAGGAGCATCCTAATGGAGCCTCTCTGTCATCCCTCAGACAGTATGGAGTGCTTTTGTGTTTAATTTCAGTTGATTCATGCGTTGAAGAGCCCGAATGTGTCCAGCTGTGACTCAGCAGGGCACGTCTTTTTTTATCTTCTCTTCATAATGCTCAGGCTGTGGCTCCCTCACCTCACAATATGTGATACTACCTGACAAGAGGGGAAATCAAGGTGTGGCTGCCTGGGTGGGAGAGAGCGTGACATAACGTTGCATTTCATGAGTTTTGATGCACACGCTTAGGGAATAGATTGCTCTGTCAGAAAGTGGTGGTTCCACCTGTGCTGTAGGTTAATGTTGAAATTCACAGGGATGCCTGTTTTCATTAGTTTCATGTGATTTGTACACATGCTAGCAGCACGGCTGAATTCTCATTAAGATTCCGTTGGCATTCAAGGTCCCCTAGAGGATATTTTAATGACTTTTGGACATTTCCCATCATCTATCAGCAGTGAACATTTTTGGTTGTCATTAGAATAATTCAACAACTAATTGATAGATTGTTGTTAAATGTGGTGAGCACAATCACGGTCCCGAGACAATGGCCTGTCATGATTAAGTGGCAACCACTGAGGCTGAAAAATGAAGCCACTGTGGAAGTGATAAGCCCTGCAGTTCCTCAAATGGCCACTTGAGGCAGGCTCCAAAAGGGAGTCAGTCCCCATAAACTCCCATGTTAAAATGACCAACTGTGCAGCAGAAATAAACATGTTTACAGCCTGGTGCAAAAGCAGTTTTGGTCTCTATAGTTAATTTCCCCT
>NW_018128221.1:454827-476466 GCF_001952655.1 Monopterus albus
CAAGAATAAAACACAAATTTCCAAAATCGGAGCAATAAAAACTTCCATATCAAGATACAAATAGCATAATACAAAAAGTTAAAAGACGTCCCTTCGGGACAAATAAAACGGATTAAACACCAAAGGCCTGTTTAAAAAGGTGAGTTTTTAAAGTTGACTTAAAAACCACTAGCTTGGTTATGGACCAAAGCTCTAGCGGTAAAGAATTCCAGAGTCTGGGGCCATACACAGCAAAAGAGCGGTCCCCCCATATTTTATATCGAGACCATGGGAAAACCAAGGACAAGTGCTCTGAGGAGCACACAGCTCTGTGTGGAGCATAGATAGATAGCAGCTCCGACAGGTACAGCGGAGTGAGGCCATATATAGCCTTAAAGACAAATAGCAACATTGAAACTCAACTCTCCACTGTACTGGCAACCAGTGTAGGGAGAGAAGGACAGGGCTAATGTGGGCATACCTGGGAATGTTCGACAGCAGCCGAGCCGCAGTGTTTTGGACCAGTTGAAGCTTCCGAAGCAAAGACTGAGAAATTCTAACGTAGAGGGCATTACAGTAGTCTAGTGGTGAAGTGATAAAAGCGTGGATGGCTTTTTCTAAGTTTGCACGCGATAAGAAAGGCTTCACCTTCGTTAAAAGTCTCAGCCACGGCCCTGATCTGGTTATCAAAATTAAAGGCACTATCAAATCAAATATCACTCCAAGGTTTTATCTGTGAGTGAGGGGGCTGAAGCACCTAAACTGGATACAACCGTGGCTGGATCGGGAATAATAATAATGTATTCAGTTTGCTCATTTAAATGAAATGAAATGGGAGAAACCACTTGTGTCTGAAAACTGTGGATACTGTTATTTCTCAATAAACACTCATAAACAGTTACACAAGCACACCCACTGCCCTGTTCTTCAAGTATACCCTCTTTACCCACATACCCATGAACCTCTTTACCAATGAACCCCAAAACAAACTTTGCCAAAGTCCATACTATAATCTGTATTTGCACCAGCCCCATGTGAAAATGACATCTGTCTGAATTTGTAGAGCACATCTCATTAATGTAGCATATCATGAATGTAGCAGCACCATTTATATGTTTCATAACACAAAATATAAGTGAGGAGTATATAGGGTTACAGTCAGACGTACCACATAAGAAACATGGTCTTCAACATGTGTCCATGTTTATTTTATATTTTATTGTGTCAGCTTGAAACCATACAACCATGTAGTGTAGTTGAACAGGAATGTGCATGGCGAATCAAATCCCAATCCATGAACCAATAAGCGACACGTCTAGACTGCACTTCAATTTCTTGACCACTAGATGTCCTACTGGAGCACTGTGTCATTGAGGCCTTGAGTAATGAACCATTTGTGTGAACACTGTGTCGAAGCTTCAACAAAGCCTCATCGGCCATCACTATCTGGGGATGGCAGGCGAAGGTACACAATCTGTGGATTGGATTGGATTGGATTGGATTGGATTGTATTGTATTGTATTGTATTGTATTGTCGTAGAAGGAAGCCAGATTACCGTTAGTAGTAGGTAACATACTGGCGTCGGAGAAGTATCTACTGATGCCTTAAGTAGAGAGTGGCTGATTAGGAGAGTGATCTCAGCTGTGTAGCTCCGCACAGGTGCGCAGAGGGAAAGAAAAAGAAAGGAGAGGCAGGTAGCGCAGGGCAAGCCTGACATTAACTGAAATTGAGGATTTTTGGTTTGTTCCCTTTGGGCATGTTGTTCATTTTGAGATTTGTTATCTAGCTCCTTGACTGAACTGTTTAGTTTTTGGGTTTTGTAATTATCTTTTACACTTTGTCAAGTTGAGCACCTTAAGTTATGTCGTTATTCTTTCTGTTCCTTATTTATTATATTAAAATCTACTTAGAATTAGTTCCTCTGTCTGTGTCTGCATTTTGAGTCCTTTCCAAGCCTGAATCCTGACAGGGTTAGGGTAAAGGTTTGGTTTAGGCATTTAGTTCTGATGGTTAAGTTTACAGTAGGGGGCTAGGGAATGCATTATGTCAATGAGTGGCCTCACAAAGACAAAACTGCATGTATGTACTTGTATGAATATACATTGTGAGGACATGTTGTCTGGTCCTTACACTTTCAACGTGGTGTTTGCGGGTTCAGACCTGGTTTTAGGGTTCAAGTTAGGGTCAGGGACTAGAGGATCCATTATGTTAATGAGGTCCTATCAAAAGGTAGCTGTGCAAATGTATGTACAGTTTGCATATATGCTTTTCTTCTGCTATCCTGGTTCATAGTGAGGACATTTTAACTGGCTGATTAAGACTTCGTTTAGGGTTAAGTGTTAGAATATGGTGATGCAGTATCAAGTGTTTTTGGTTAAGGTGAGGTTAAGTCTCAGGGTCATGTAAGTCAATGCAATGTCCTCCTAGGTGAGTTTGTTGTTGCAGAGAGACAGATCCAATGGAGGAATTAAAGAAAAGAGAGAGGTATAGGAAGACAAAATGATGACTAGGTAAATCCCAATTCCCTTAATTACATTAACGCTTTCATCACAAGCTTCGTCTTAGTCCCGCCCATGTAAGATGCGAGGAGAAAAACACACGGAGAGAGGACTTGAAGAAACACGTTGGTACAGAAGTGAAACGACCGATTCTTCACCTGAAACACCCAATCACCAACTGATTTCTGATAAAGGAATGTGGCCATCCATAAGAGATGCTCTCTTGTGTCCTTGCTCATGGCTCCTCCAGCAGCCTCCTATGACTGTGGACAGCAATGACATCCGGTTACCGCCAGGATTGAGGAACAATCGAATAAGGGAATTGGGATGTAACCAGAGCACATGTGAGGAGGTGTGATGACAGGAAGAGGTGGCTGAATGAGACAAATTCCATCATCAAAACACAGATGCACAAAAGCAGAAAGACATAAAGAGACTCAACTATGGGGCACTGCATTAGCTGCTGTGTTCATGCCCGACTATCAGCTGACTGGGAACATCCAGTCGGGCCCAGAGCAGCTGTTATAGCTTGACAGTTTTCGCTGTCACTGCTGATGTACCACCACTGGGCACAACAATAAAAGACCATGTCTCGCACACAAAGTGATTTAGAAAGCATGAGTCCAACCTTCTGTCTGGATTGGAGTTTCAAATACGTGCACTCCAGGAATCTGAACCTGAAATGTTTGTGTTTCTGCTGTCTTCTTCTTTTGTTTGCATTGCATATTGTGTTAGTGTAATGATGTGTGTGAGTGTCACCCCATGGGGCTGGTTGCTATGGGGACAGTGATAAAGGCTCTAAATGAAACTCAATAATTCATAAGCTCTTGATAAGACACACAACATGCACACAGTGGTTACACACAGACGCATGGTGCATTCTGATACAACACACGCAATTATGAGGAAACAAGACAGGCAGTCCTCTTCAGTCAAACAAGGAGAAACTGTACTGCACACACAGACACACGTGTACAGCTAGGCAAGCTGGTGCTGCCCACCTTTTATTCATAACACACTCAAAATTTCAGATCACTTTTATCCAAATCTGATGCACGAGCTTGATAAAAATCAGATCAATAGGCAACTGATATGACGCTACATGACCTCATCCCTACCCGACCGCCACACTTCCCCAAAACACCATTAGCAGGTGGACTACACACTCAGTTACGTCTTTTCATCTCTAGACATAATCGCACAAAATTTTGCAAACAGTGTTAGCCCGTTAGCATTAGCAAGCCTGATAGACTAATGTTATGTTCTATGTAAATGAGATTTATCACTCAGCAGAGGCAGTGCACACAACATATGAGCACGTGGATAAGTCTGCTGTTTTCAGGGTTTAACAACATCTTTAGGTTTGATGAACATTAACTGTGAGAAACAGTGGTGCCATGTTAGAGATGCACACACAGCAGAGCCTCTCCTCAGCTCAGCTACAAGCCCAGGTGTTCACACAGTGACTCTCTCAAGGGGACATCAGCTGACAGCAGCTTGTCAAGGCTGTGACTCCATGGTACACAGTAAGCAGTCATCTGTGTCCTCTACCCTCCATAAAGGACACAGGGGGACACATATGTATGTAATGTATATAAAAGATGGACAGGTGTCACCACCTCCCTCCCCTATGCAAAAGTAAGGCCAAAATATTGTGAATACAGCAGCTGCCATCTTAGCGTTTTGTGACTAGGTTGTGCGCAGTAGTGACCAGAAGTGGAGTGACAGCATCAAGCTGCCAATCAAAGCTGTCAAAATCATCTGAAATACACCCCTTTTTATATCATCAAATAACTTATTAAAAACAACCTTACCAGAGAAACGGCCACCTGTTCACACATCAACGTGATAATACCTACCAAAAACCACAGAAATCAACTCTGGGAAAAATTTATCTGATTTGTACTTGTACTTGTTTATAGTTTGGCTCATGTCTCATTCACTAACATGGGTTTGTGGCCTATACTTAACCCTGCCACCAGGGGGCGATCGACCACTCGTCAGTGGTCTCACTACACACTCTAGGCTGAGAGGACATTGGGCAGTAAAGGACCTTCCTCTACCACTGTGTATATGTGAGTAAATTAACCTGCACTGAGAAGACGACACTAGTTATGTTCAGTTCTTGTTTCTTTCAGCTCTAATCATCTAAAGTTTGTGTTAATTCATTAAACCCCCTTTAAGCTCTCGGTCTGACATCTGACCACAGTGTTTTTCTCTCTACTTTTTGGTTGTTGTGTAGCGTCTATTGATTTGATCACAGTGATTGAGCTGAACGACCCGTCTGTCCAATCGATGCTCGATCAGGCTGTCAGCTGGCCAGCAGACGGCACCCCACACCATTGATCGATCAGTCGAGCAATGAGGTCATCTGGCCCCGAGTGGAGGACAGCTAACCAATCAGCAGGCCGAGTGAGGTCGAGGGCTTCAGTCGCTGCCATTGATCAGGTAATCGATCACACTGAGAGACAGATCTATCTGCTGAGGAACTAAAGTTAGTCTTCTTCCCTGTTCTCTTCTTCATCCTGCTCTTCTGCCTGTTCTATTGTCTTTCTTCTTCATCTTCTACTCCTCTGTTTCCCTTCTTCTTTCTCCACACCACTCTTCATTTTGCTCTTCATCGTCTTAACCACGATCTTGATCACGATCTACATCTCCTTTTTCTATTCCTCCCTTCCCATGTGTTCGTCCTCTTCCTTGTTTTCTTCTCATCATACTTGTCCTCTTTTATCTTCTCCTCCTCCTCCTCTTTCTCTTTTTCACTTGCTTTTGCATCATCTCCACAAAAGTAGGTGTTTTCTTGTCCCCTTGTCATCTTTTGTCATCACTTCTTTATCCGTTTGTCTCCTCCTCTCAGATTTTCTCTCCTCTGTCCATTCCCACGTGTCCTAATAAAAATTATTCTCCTCCATCTCTTGCTCTTTTCTCCTAATTCTCCCTCAGCAGTGATAAAACCTATATTTCTCCTTCATCTCCTCTTCTTTACACAGTAATAAAACCGCCTCCGTTTAATCCCTTCTCCTCAATTCCTGCTTCTCTTTCTTTAGAAAATAAACTTTTCTTCTTCACCTTCTAAACCTTTTCTTCTTCTGGCCTACAGTGATAAAACCAGTATTGCTCCTTCATCTCCTCCTCCTCCTGTCCTGACACTGATGAAGAGTGTTTTCCTCTTCAGACAGTTATTTGTCTCAGTGCAGCAGCTCCTTCAACTCCTTTTAATTACTTTTTCACAGCTGTTTGTCGTTTTAATCAGGGGAAAGAGGCAGCACTGATATGGACACACACTCACACATACATAGAAAACACTGATATATTTTATAGCTCGGAGATGGGATCCAAATTTATTCGCAGGCACCTATCATTGTTCCAGTCTTATCAGCTATTTTTATGACTGACCTGTATGTGTAGCAGAGCGGCTGAAATGGAAGTGAGAGAGCCTCATGCATCTCATTGAAAAGTTTAGTTCAGCAGTTCAGTGCTGCTCTGTACAGGCAGAAATCTCCTCTCTGCATGGCTGTACAGGTAGTGTATCTTCTGGGTGGGCTTATGTAAGACGCATGGCAAAAATGCAAATGTGAGAAAATAAGATTTAGCCATACACTGAGGAGAAAACCCAGGAAATGGAGACCTGTGTACAAAGTTGGCTGGGAACAGTCCGGGGGCACAGAGGCTGATGAGGAAATAACAGTCCACAAGAACGTCTGTTATGGTCACTCACTCACAGGAGGGTGAGTGAGTGAAGAAGCGGACCCAGGTAGCTGACTTCAGTGCAAACAGATTTATTCATGCTGTACAATATATATATGTGACGTGGTATGGTAGATGACAAGATACAGAAAACAGCAGGACCGGGTGCTGATCAGCTAGCGAAATACTGTCAATGAAAGAAATGATGAGATGGGCTTAGCTAGGGTCACTCCCAGTCTGGCCGGTGGGTGGTAGATGGGATCTGATGACTGTGTACTGACCTGGCTGGTGGAGGCTGGAAGGGTGGAGTAGAGAAATTGTCCGGAGGAAACGTCCGTGGAGAATGGCCGATGAGAAAAGGCAGGGCAAACAGACTAAAAGAGAACAAAAAACAATGATAGCAATAACGAGGAGAATGGCGCTGGTTGTCGGGCAGAAAAGCAACAACACAGTCATCAGATCCCATCTACCAGCACCGGCCAGACAGGGAGTGAAGAGGCGTTTATTTTGTTCTGCCGTTCGCAGCAGGTCAGCCCTGGTCTCAGCCCAGACCTCGTGACAGCGGGTGATGTGAGTGTGAATGGAGGGAACAGCAATGTCGGTTTCAGCAGCTGCAAGAAGAGGGGGTTGATAACCAAGAGAGGCTTGGAAGGGGGAGAATCCGGTGGCGGTACTAGAGAGTGTGTTGTGGGCATATTCCACCCAAGGCAACAAGAGGCTACAGTCCTCAGGGGAGGAACTGGTCACACAGTGGAGGGCGTTTTTCAGCTCTTGGTTCAACCGTTTGACCTGGCCATTGTTCTGAGGGTGATAACCGGAGGACAGACAGGGACATGCCCCGATGGCAGTGCAGAAAGCTGACCAGACATGTGAGGTGAATTGAGGACCACGGTCTGAAATGATATTGATGGGGATGCTGTGGATGCGAAAGAGGTGTTGAACCAAGAGCTGGGTGGTTTCAAAAGCGGTGGGGAGTTAAGGTAGCGCGAGGAAGTGAGCGGCTTTAGAAAAACGGTCGATGATGTTGAGTATGACTGTGTTGCCTTGGGATGGAGGTAGCCCCATGATGAAATCAAGGGCTATGTGAGACCAGGGCCGGCTAGGTGTTGTCAGCGGCCAAAGGAGACCTGCAGGTGATTGATGGAGGGGTAGCGACGTACTCTTTGGTGTCTTTTTTCTAGGGTGGGCTACCAGAAATAATGTTTCAGGAGTGTTATGGCCCTCTGTACCCCTGGATGGCATGTAAGCTGAGATGCATGGCCCAGTTGAGGGTCTGGGCCCTAACAGCTTGGGGGACAAATACTCTATCTGATAGCCCAACCCCTGGGTCAGGTTCATGTTGTTGAGCCTCCCGTATGGTGTCCTCTATCTCCCAGGTAACGGAGGCAGGTAGAATGCTTTCTGGAGGGGCGTCTGAGGTAGAAGGAAGGAACTGCCGAGAGAGGGCATCCAGTTTTTGACTGTGGGACCCCGGCCGATAGGAGAGCATGAACTGGAACCGATCAAAGAACAAGGCCCACCTTGCTTTTCTCGGGTTCAGTCTTTTGGCAGACTGGAGGTAGGCCAAGTTCTTATGATCGGTCCAGACTAAAAAAGGTTGGTCAGCACCTTGAAGGAGGTGCCACACTTCCTCCAACATCAATTTTACGGTGAGGAGTTCTCGGTTTCACACATCATAGTTTCGTTCAGCCAGGGTCAACTGCTGGGAAAAGAAGGCACAAGGGTGCAAGGTGTGGTCTCCCTTGGACTGCTGAGATAGAACTGCTCCTACCCCAGTGTCAGATGCATCCACCTCGACCACGAACTGCCGTGAGGGATCAGGTTGGAGGAGTATGGGGGCTGTGGTGAACCGGTGTTTGAGATCTTGGAAGGCCTGATGATGTGATGAGTCGCCCTGAGTGGCTTCATTCGCGTTTCCAGCCTGTGAGCTTCCATTGTGTTTTGGTTAGCCATGCTGCTAACATAGCCTGCGCTACCCTAGCACTATTTAAACTCAGTCTGAGCATGGCCTAAGGCCGTGATTTTGTAGGTTTGTTACTTTGCACATTCCCATCCAGAGACTAAACGCAGACCAATATGAGATGTGTCAGTTTTGAAATATTTTTCTGTCTTTGTGGTTGTTGGCATCTATTTGCAGTTGGTTTGAGTCTTTGTGGCCATTTTGCATCTCTCTGTAATCACTCTGTCTGTTTGTTGTCCCTTTGTGTGTGTTTGTAGTAGATTTGTGCCTTTTCCAAGTCATTTGACTGACTTTCCAACATGTTAATAGTTGCTTCAAGAGACTGGCCTAGGGGACCCCTAAAACCTGGGGTCCCTGAGCTGTGCCCACTCAGTAATGGTAGTATACAAAGGAAGAAAGTCTGCATCAGGAGGAGCTTGGTGTGGATGTGTGGGTCATACAACGTGGGACTTTTCCCACAGGAGAGAGGGGTGCAGAGTGAAACAGAGTGCAGTGTTTTAAACCAAGACATAATCTTCTCCAAAACCTAACCGTGTAGGTTTTGTTCAGAAAGCTTTGGCATCTCATACTGATGCCTGACAAAGTGTCAGGGATGAGAACATGTTCTTGAGGCCCACGTTAACAGAACTGTTGCTGCAGATATTTCAATCACTTATTTTGACGAGTGGGTTGAGTGAGTTTATTTCCAGGCTGGATCTGAGAAAGACAGCATCACTGACACATGCCACTTAAAAACATGTTAGTCATGTCACTTTCTGTGAGCAGCTGCTACTGAGAGACACAAGTGTCAGACGCAAAGTTGCAACTGCTGCAATGTGCTCAGGGGTGGAAGCACAGCAGAGACCTACTGCTGCACAGCTATCAAAACAAAGCTGGAAGGTTCCTGATTGGCTTCTGTTTCTGTATGTCTGGACGCTTAACTGTCTTTTCAGTCTGTGGATGAAGTTCCTGCAGTAGTCGTTCACACCTGTGTGGTTCAGTTACAGACATTTGAAATCTAACACACACGTACACTACAAGATGCCATTTCTGCTCACTCTCCACCATCTTGAAAGGCTATCATCAAGGACGAAATGGAGCTCTAATTTTCCTGTAAATTGTGTTGTATTTCAGGCTTTCACAGAGCACTTCCCTTGGAGATATATAAAGAAACCAGAAGCTGCCGCTTTCAAGATACACTTACTCACTTTGTTGCAGCAGCTAGAAAGTGCCCCATGTTTCCTGCCAGCGTTTCAGAAACACTAACAATTTGCTTAGCAGGAAATTTGTAGGGTCGCTGTCGGGATCAAAAACAAAATGAGCCTCATTAAGATTTACAGTTCACGTTGTAAAGTGCACATGACAGAACGATGGAGTATGAGTTTAGAATGGAAAAGACAAGGAGGACATCTGTGTCTCCACAGAGCAGTACTGACACCAATCTGCCAGACGTCCCACATGCACGCATACATCTGGATAAAATGATGATGAGGAGGAGGAAGTAAGAACAGAGGAGGAAGATGAGACAAATGGAGGCAGTCAGTCATTCACATGACAAATTATATGTTTGCAGTGTGTCATTTTCCTGCAGCACTCTGTCTCTCCTTCGGGCTATTTTGTCTTCAGGTTCTGTCGTTTGTCTCACAGTGACAGTCTGCCGCCCTGTCCACGTTCACGTCTAAACTCTGTGATTGATTGTGAGCGTTGGACGTGGAGGTGAGCCCCAGTGACAGCTCTCAGGTTAAAAGAGGTGACTCTGCACATATAATATTTACCAAGAAAGTGAGTGTGTGAGTGAGAAACACCAGAAAACTGCAGCGGGTTGTGTAAAGAAATCGTTGCGATTACAGATGAACAGCAGGGGGTGTTGTCATGTGGTTAAAAATATTAGTGCAAATCCAGCACGATCCACACACAGATGTGCACGTGTGCTCTGCGGCAAAACAGTCAGTTCACACATACTATAAATAAAATAACCAAATTAATAATGAAACAATCCACCAAATTTAATCTGGTTTCTCTTCATGAACACTTCCCAAAGATGCTTTACAATGAAGGCCTCTGAGGAAGAGAATGAATTCTGCCCTCCTGAACTGCTCCAGGGCTTATACTGTTACACAGGAAGCTGCTAATTATATTCTTTCTCAAATAAAGGCCTGACTCTGTTCAGTTCAAGCATAAGGTCAGTGATTTTTTGTGTGTTATTTCCCACAAAGCCCATCCAGAGACTAACGGCAGCAGTGAATGTGATATACTCACCTTAATGTTTGTGATTCCAGACCCTGGTTTAGTTTTTGGTCTGTGCCATAGACCAAATCAGTGGACCAGTTTATAAACTGGCTCTGTTTTCACAGAGAAAAATCCAAGAGAACAAAAATTGGCACTTCCTCAGAACTGGGGCAATCATCAGGGCAATATACCAAACAAAACGATGCCAACGGCAACACACAGGAGCTCAGACTTGCAGGGTACTGTTTGTATTTGGGCAGGATCAAGATCAAGGCCCCAGCAACAGTGTTGGGCTGTGAGGCAAATCTGGCATAGCGGCCAAATCACATTGATACTTCCACGTTCACCTCATGATGCGTTTTTCCCATAGAGAATCACTGAAAACTGAGCGGCTGTAATATGACGAGTACATTTTTTCGAGCGTCACAAGCGAAATGACCCTTTTAATTATGAGAATTGAATTCACTGGGTCCGATACCATTTGGAAAGTCTAGTTTAACCCTAGCATATTCTTATTTTATCTCATTCTCACCACAAACACACTGCTCCATATTTTGGGACCGGACCGAGGACCCGTACCGGCTGTGGTCTCAGTCTGGTTGTTTTGGTCGGCACCTGAGTGCAACTGATGTGTTCAGACCTGCCCAAGGGTTTGATTCAAACAAGGTAGGTGTCCTGGATTTGGAACCAAAACAGATAAAATTATAAGCTAAATACAACAACCACCTAGTATTTAAGAAATAAAGGTAACTACACAGATCCAATATTTGACTGATCACTGCGTTGACTTGATATGTGATCATTTACATAAAGACTCTCCAATGGCAAATCCAAAACATTCCCTTGCTACCTCACAGTCTCTAGCCTAGGCCTAGAAAGGCCCGCATGCTGGTGCCAGTTTTTGACATCAGACATTTTAAAACTGACTGAACACATCTGATGCGTTTATTGTATTTTGACATTTTTACTTTTGTAGTTTTTTGTGCCTTAACCTCAGAGAAACAAAGTTATATCTCATCATGTCTTGTGACTCTTTTACTATCCAACGAGCTCTTTGGCTGAAGCGGAGGGACACAATGACCCTGTTGGTAAATGTTTGTGTTAATTTTTACTCTTTTTGCATCAGTATTTAGTCATCTCACACATATTTTTACTAGCTTTGTATTTTTTAAAAGTTGTTTACCATCTCTGTACCGTACTTTTCGGACTATAAGCCGCTATTTTTTTCGCTTCATGCAGACACTCTCATCGTGGAAAACACACGACGAAATGCATAAGCTTTCAAGTTAAAGGTGATTGATCTGGCTGTCGAAATATCTCATTTTACAACGTGGACACCTGCGGCTATGTACAAACTGTTTTTTCGGTTTAAATTTAGTGTGTGTAGCTTATATTCAGGTGCGCTCAATAGTCCGGAAATTACGGTAGTTATTTTGTGTCTTTGTGTTCTTTTTTTGTCTGTTTTTAGACATTGTGTGTCTCTTTTTAGGTGTTTTACATCTATTTTTTCTCATTTGTCACTTTGATTGACTTTTGAAGGATAAGGTTAACAGTTCATTCACAGTTCTCTGGTCTACACTGTAAAAGAAATTGCAGAGAAAACATAAAATGTCAAGGCAGCGTGACGCAATAGATTTTTGATTTTCCTCAACTTTTGACTGATTTTGTTGACTTAACTAAGGTTTACAAGTTTTGACAAGAGTTCTGCCAACCTGAGTCTTCTTGTTCACCTAATTCTATTCCTGTGAGGCTGACAGTTAAATGCCATGCATTTCTACTTTCAGCAAACAAATATTCTTGTTGAATAAAAACATAATTTCTTAAAGGAAAACTTTTATCTCACTGAAACAAGAATTGTGTGTTTATTCAACAAGAATATATGTGTGTTTGTTGAATGATGATAATCACTTTATTTATCAAATATGTTACACACAAGGAGTTTGTCTCCGGTACAGAACCAAGGCCGCCGCCAGTTCACACAGACCTTTGGTGGCGCCGTCCCCTCAGGGCGTTGCTCTGGCCATCAGTGGCAAATTGGAGTTCAGGGTCTTGCTTGAGGACACTTTGACATGTGGCCTGCAGGCACTCTGACTCAAACCGCCAACCTCTCAGTTGGAAGACAAGTGCTCTGCCCCTGAGCTGCAGCCTCCCAAAGTAGAACTGCATGGCACTGTTAGCCTCTCAGGAATATAATTAGGTGAACAAGAAGTTGGCAGAACTCTTTTCTAAACTTTTGTTAAATCAACAAAAGTAGTCAGAAGTTGAGAAAATTCAAAAATCTGTTGCATCCTGTTGTCTTGATATTTTACTTTTTCTCAGTATTTTTTATTTTTATTTTGTACAGTTCAGGGGCCCCCGACCCCTTGGGCCCCTGTAGCACTTCACCTGAGCCTTTACACGTTGCTGTTGCAGCCGAGTCGTCCTTGAATGAGTAAATATGTTACGGTGTAAGTGAGCCCTCACACGGTTCTTGACACACTCAGACAGGAAATATTATGAGCGAGCAGCAGCGATGCTGGGACTAAAGTGAAGTCTGTCAGCAGCACACCTGTAATGAAAAGCGTTTCCCTGCCATGGAGATGTGATGATGAAGTGCTCTGTTTGCACTTGAACACTGTCATCAGATGTAATGCAGAGGAAGGAGATGAGAGATCCGGGAAATCAAGGGACTGAGAGACTCGATGTGGAGACGCCCTGCTGATCTACAACAGCTCCACTGATGTGACACTTCAGCCGAAGGTGACGCACATTTACTCTCATTGTTTCAGGCTGAACCACAACAAAATGCACAAAAATAAGCTACACAAAACCAGTGAGATGACAGCGATTTTCTTAAAACCAAGCAGTCACTTTGCCTTTAAATGTTAACTTATTTTCAACAAATTTGCTGAGAAAAACTTTTTTCTATCACATTTTTGGAAGCAAGTCCCTTCTCTCTGCTCTCTGGGAGGATTCCTTACATGTCCTGTCTTATTTCGGCTCAGTGGTGATTGACGTGCTCCTCTAGACTCGTCGAGCAGACGTCTCTGTAACTGCAGCGATTCCTGTAGGTTGGCTTAAGCCTTACATTTGGAGAGTTCATGTTTTATAATGAAGCTGGCCCAGCTGAACACAGATTGAAATTTGTCCTAAATCAGGTGGGAAACCGGGTTTGGCTGCACCTGTCACAGACAGTATGTCTTGTTTGACAAGCCAGCATCGTCAGTGAGAGAGGTCATTATTGGAAGTGACATGTCTGATGTTCAGCCTGACAGACGACACTGAGGGAGTAGAAAATATTCCAGTTGTGAGGACCCCTGCACCTCTGGCAGACGGACAGACGGGACCTTTGACAAATTCAAAGTGTCTGTCAGACCTTCCCGTGGTGGAGGAGTGATGCAACAGGCAGAAACTCCATCAGCCTTTATGCTTTTCATAGGAACACAGAAAGCTGGTGAGGAAGGCTCTGACAAGCGCACACACACTTTGACCGGTTAACAAACAGAGATGCAGCTGTTTGTTTTAGCAGTTGGTAAGAAGTGTTTTTCTAGGACAGAAAGGAAGGAAGCAGAAGCGGCGGACTGGTGTTCTCTTCTCCGTCTGCGCAGTCTGTCACAGTCTCTGTTTGATGTGCTGATGGCTGACAGGAATGAAATGTGCATATGTGTGTGCGCACCTGTCAGTCCTACTCACAGATGTGTGATATCTCTGGGGCTTTTGAAGAATGTTGTTCCGATACCTGAAAGCTGGTGCCTTGAACAATTTGTTGTCACTTTTATTTAACAGAAGAGAAGATGAACAAGAGCTAGGACCTGCTGTGTGGCATGATTTATTTCTACTCTCTTGTGAATATTTATTATACCCTAAATATAAATTATGTTATTCTATTGTAATCTGTTGGGTTAGAGGCCTTTGCTTTATCTGCCCGTGGAAAACATCTAAGTTAATGGGCTCATTTACAGCCATTTCTCTCTGTTGATTAATGAGCATTGTCGCTCTAGGTGACAATGACACTTTAGGTGTGATATCACCACTACAGCCCCTGACTCTTTCTCTTCATAGAGACCAATGTACAGTGTTTATCATTTTCCACCATTTTAACAAAGATTCAAATCATTTTTAATGTTTAGAAAGTACAAATGGAAGTTAAAAGTTTAATCTACAGTAGGTCAACCTCATCATTAGTGAGCCGTGGGCATCCATGACCCTGTCTCCAGTTAACCATGTGTCCTTCCTTAGACACTGTTGGTAGGTACTGACCACTGCAGACCAACAACACCCATCAAGACCTGCAGACTGGGAGATGCTCTGACCCAGTCATCTCACCATCACAGTCTGGCCCATATCAAAGTCGCTCACATCACTGCCCATTTTTCCTGCTTCCAACACATCAACTTTGACGACTGAATGTTCACTTGCTGCCTAATATACCCCCCACACTGACAGGTGCCACTTCACCTGCCAGTGGTCATAATGCTATGGCTGATCAGTGTATAATCCCTCCAACAGGAGGGATCTTAATCAGATGCCTGAACCATCTCAACTTATTTCTAAGGCTAAGTCCCGCTGCTCCACGGAGGAAACTCATTCTCATTATTTCAGTTACTACCAAATTGGTAGTAACTGAAACTGGTCAATTAGGAGTTTTGCCTTCCACCTCAGCTCCCTCTTTTCAGTACAACACCCACATGACTGCTGACACTGCCCCAGTCTGCCTGTTAGTCTCCTCGCTCATGAACAAGACCTCGAGACACTTACACTTACTGCACCTCACTCCCAACCTGAAGGGAGCAGTGCATCGTTTTCCAGCAGAGAACCATGGCCTCTGTGTGTATTTAAACCAGCAACCAGCGTGTATCCACTGCCAGATTCTTAACGTAGCTTGTACACTCATGACTATCTCAGTCACACAGCTCTTCATGTTTCCATATTCCTAGTGTTTTCCAGTTTGTCTTGAGTATGGGCTTTGCCTTTTTGCTTCATGGCCTGGCTACACCATGTGGTTTGGACTGACCACTGTTCAGACTCTGTCCTGTGTAAATAGACTGTTAAATTGTGCCTTATGTCTGGCCTTTTCTGCTTTGGCCTTTTACACATAAGAAACAAGATATCGCCTTTAGGAAACAGTCAGGACCATCTGCTCTTAGTTCAGAGATTTCCAAAATCAGTGTGACTCTTAAGGATGAAAAATGTTTTGGTGAGGAGGATGAGATGAGGACGTCCTCTGAGTCGCACCTGATTTATGGTTTATAATGTGAGTGAGTGAGAGCTCAGTTCACTGCAGGCGACAGAGAAATAAAACCTGCGTTAAATACAGACGACCTTGTAGAAGGACTGTGGCAGAGATGTGTCCTTACAGGAGAGCCGCTGCAGGGCCTGGGGATTTATGTTTATTACCAATAAATAAAGAGTATATGAGAGTCCTGGGGATTCAGAACAGATCCAGGTGTTGGTGGAACTGCACAGCTGATACGCCTGGTGCTGGAGACAGGAAGCTTCTATAGCATTACAAAATGTTTGTAAGTTATAAACCATGTGAATTTCACTAGGAAAGTGTCCGGTTATTGAACGTGTCCTGTTCTAGTGAAGTTTGAGGTCTGGCTTTTCACTGTAGTTGCTGAACAACAGACACATGTAATTAGTAAACATGTTGTGCATAAATACCAAGAGATTGAAGATTTAAGTGTATATTTTCCCAAGAGATTGAAGATTTAAGTGTATATATTTGAAAATGAGTCTGAAAAAGTAGAATTTGTGGCTTTGTTTAGAAAAAGATTGACCACTGACGAGTTGTGATCTGGGGTTTAATTAGCGTGAAATATTTTTCCTGCATTCCTTTATTTACTGTATATCAGTGAAACATTTATCAATAAAACTGGTTCCAGATCATTAGTGATAGTGCATACTCTACAGGCTGATACTGAGTGATAAATACTGTGTTTGCTTCAGAGAGCACTGTCCTTTACTGACTGATGTTAACGGGACTGTTTTTAGAAAATATTGACTAGGCAACACTTTGCAACACTTGACCAACAATTAGGGACGTAGTGATACCAAAAACTGACGGTACGATATCACCACGACAAAAAAAATCCACAATACCATATTTATCACATTAAAAAGTGAAGACAAATGTGAAAAAAATGCCTCTTATTAATTAATAAATCAGCATTTTTGTATATCAAGATGTATATAAAAGATAATGCTCAGTATCAGAACTTTTCATTATCAGAACTTTAATGAAATAAAATAGTGTTTTAGAGCGACAGGTTTAATTTTGGTGGTTGAGAGATCAGTCCTGGACCATTTGAAGCAGGTGCCCTCCTACCACCGGGGGCAGTAGTGAGTACATTGTTGTTTGGCACCGTAACAAGGGGAAGACGCTAAACCACACCAGGACAAGCCACATAAAGGTGAGATTTGTGCTTTACTGGAGGTGTTTTTCAAACAGCTTGTTGGTTTCGCTTCCGTGTGCCCGGTTTGCCCAGTCTGCCCAGTTTCTGTGAGATGGATCCAGGACTGTCTCAGTCCAGCACAGGGCTAGTATCGCCTTTGTCCAACAGTATTTGCAAGTTGCTAATCATGAATTAGTTTCCTTTCCGCATGTGTCTTTTCTTGAAACAGGAAAACTGAAATGCTGTCCCACAACAGCTGTAAGTCAGTGAAATAGCCATATGTCCTGGTGGGTCCCAACACAGAATTACAAAATGTTTCTATTACAATATCCCTACTATCTTTGTAGAAGGTGAAGCAGTAGCATCCATCTGATGCTATGAAACTGAGGTACTGGGCAAAAGTCACTTGCTGCTTGCATGTGTAGGTCATGTGATCAGCGACCAAGGTAAGATGGACCCAAACATTTGCTGAATAAAGCAGGAAGCACTGGAGATAGTTGTGTTGTCTTTTCATTTTGATGGGTCATGCAGAAATTCATGAAAACCTCGTGGGAGCCCACAGAAAGGTCCTAAACATGATCTGTTCAGAAATACAGAGATTTTTGCTGCTGCACAAAAAACTGACATTCTGAAGCTGCTCTTTATGAAATTATGAGAACCTTTAGTGTTACAAGTTGTAAATGTATCACATTTAAACATCTGACTGCAGAGAGTGAGCTGCTCGAAGCCTTCTCCATCAGACACTGCCATAAAGCCTAAAGAAATTAATATCACCATTAAATGGGTTTATGGTGAGTGTGTCTACACAAAACCACCTGTCAGGTTAAAATAAGATGGAAATGGACCAATTATCTTAACATAAAACCCATTTGTGCTAAAAAATGTTCAGCTCCAGAATCACAACATCTGTGTGCATGTTTCCGCTGACATTTCACGCCTCTAAGATTTGTGTTCCCCCGAACACATCTTATGACCTGAGCCAAAGTAATACAGGTGCAGTTTCATGTTCACCGTGAACAGGAATAAATGTATCACCTGTTTAATTTCAAGTTCACCACCCTTAGTGGCTTGGTGTCCATCCATCAGTTGTTTTGTGCAAACTGAAAATGTGGAAAGGCAAAAAGTTTAGCAACACTAGCAGTGCATAGAGCAACTCTGATGTTATGACCAGCACGTTTTGGCTTGTGGCTTTCATTAAGAGTATGTAACAAAGAGTCGTTTAAGTAGTACAGACATAGAAAAGATGTTAAAAACAACCATTCACATACAAACACATGCATGTCGGCCAATGAGAACGTGCACATAAGTGGGCTGGGTATGTGACCACATGGTTATAGGCCAGTTACATTCTCAAACTGGTAAAGAGGCAAAAGTGTGTCTAGAAACAGGCTATAGTACACATAATTATGTTTTCATTCATGTGTAAAATAAGAGTCTTTGCGTTTTCTTCAGCTTAGAATGAGCCTTTTTCAGAAGCAGGTCCCCTATCATGGAGGCTGCCATGTTTTTTTTACTGTAGCCCAGAAGGGACAAACTACACATTGGCTCTAGAATGTGAATTTCACGTTTTCACAGAAAAGTAGCAGCTTGGATCTGGAGACACTTGGAAGACGAAGAAGAAGTTAGAAACAAGAGGAAGCACTGTTGTGAGTTTAAGAACTATAATTTGAAGAAATGGAGGTGTGCTGCCTTTCATTGAAATGCAGTTTTAGCTTTTCACATTATGATAGTTTATAGGGATGTGAGTAAGCTGCCACCTTGTGGTCTTTCATAGGTCTGTTCTTTGTTGAAGTTCACTTCCGTTTTTGCCATTGAGCTCATGTTAGCTTGTTGTAGAACGGACATCGTCTTCTCATTTGAGTTTTGGACATTATTTGCCTGTAAGTAAATACAGTATTATTGATTTAAAGTGGTCTAATATGTAAAGTAGACATTTAGAAAGTGCACAGTTGTTCCTACATTTACAGTAGTTGCTGTGAAACGTCTGTGAAGGCTGTTTAAAATGACGTAAGAGAGTTATGCTGAACGGCGCCCTATGCAGGGCTCCCCAGTGGGCAAGACACACATCACAATAAAACATAGAACCAACTGGGTAAAACCGGAGCCATAACACAGTACATCAAGCAAAAATAAGTCATCTTTTTGCAAGATGGAAACTTGAAGTAATTCACATTTTCCTTTGGTGATTTTCTGGAGGTCTGGTTAAAATTTGTGCTTCTTTTTAAGCAATGTGCAGCCTGCAGGCACACACCCGCAAGATGGAGCGTGCTGGAAAAAAATGAGATGTCAGAAAAACATCTTCCTCATCATTTGACTCATCATTTGGTTGGCTGGGAGACAATGTGGAAATAACACATTTGACCTGATAGTTTATTGAATATTTATGCCATTTGGTGCAGCAGGGTTCATTTGGTTTGTCCCTATGTTTTGATGTTGTGTCAGTGTCTAGTAGCCATCCCTGTAAATAAAGCACATTTGAACCTAACAGCGAGTGTCTGTCAGACAGGAAATATTTCACTGTGTTTTCCCTGCAGGCTGCTCTTACATTTAGCCATGTTCAACCCACAACATTCACACAACATAAATTATTCATTACTTCCACACACTGTGTGTGGGTGAGTTCGTGTGCACGTCTTTCTTTTGTGTCTATATTTGTGTGTGGATTCTTATTGAACTAATAACTCTTCTATACCGCTGACTGTTAGCACAGCTCTTCGCTTACGTTCAACCCGGTCTTCTTTTGTGCACTGATATAAAAGCGCAGTGAGAAGAAGCCTCTTTCACTAAAGGTGTGTGTAGGAATTGATATTTAGCTGTAGCTTTATTTAATAGTTTCAGTGTCCACCGGCTGCAGGAGCTGAAGTGGACGCCTGCTGCACTTTATCTTAAACCACTGAATATACTTCTCTGAGCTGTGAAATGTGGAGGAGGGGAAATGCAACGTTTCACAAAGGCTTGGATCAGGTAACGTTACCAGCACATATCTGGAGTTTTTTTGCACTAATAATAAATAAAATAAACATAAAATGGAACCACAAAAAGGCTCCAAGCAGGATTCAAACCCTGAACTGCTGCAGCAGCTACTAATATGGCCTGCACTTCTTTAACATCTCAGTAGCTAAGATGACAGGAGATGCTGATGCTGCATATTAGTTGTAACGAGTTGTAATGAGTTAGAGCTCTGGGTTGTGGTTCTGCCCTGAAGTGCTCAAAACAATCTCTTCATTCTATTCATCTATTCAGTTATAAGTACTGACCATTATAAGTTTCTAATTGTCGGAGCATCTGCAGTTGTTCTTATCTTTGTAAAGTTATAGTGAGGATGCCTGAAGGAGTCGCTCTCCTTTCACCACTTTGCTCCCACAAACACTGGAGATGAAAAATCTTTGAATGCTAGTGGTTGATTTAATGTGATGACTACTCATTTAGTTGGATCATTCAGTGTCCACTTTCCAATCATTTTTATTGGAGAGGAAGATTACCAAAAGCCTGAGGCAGCCGAGGTGTCACTGTGTGGTTCTCTGCAGTAGCTGACTGTGTTTGGTGGAGGATGCAGTGACACGTGGGTGGTGGATGTACATTTTGGGGTGAACTGTTCCTTTAAAGATACTTTTTGTACAGAGCCCTGAACACTGTCTGTGTCCATGTAAACAAACATGGGATGTTTTGGGTGATAAATATAACCAGGGGTTTTGTGGTGAGACTTTAAAGCTGCTCTGATTCATATTTTTGTTCCTACTGTGTTGTCAGTCAACAACAGGAGGTGTGAGAGTTTGTTCAAGTAAAACGGCCCAACTCAGCTCTTCACTAGAATCACTCCCCTTATCGGAGTCGATGCTTTTACAGGAGTCGGCCAGAATAAGTGGATGTAATTTGATTTGGTCCATGGGTGAAAGCCTACGTTTCACTGAAGGCTGTAAGAGTCAAAGTCAAAGTTCAAAGTGTTTACAGTATTTGTCATATGCACAGTTAGGAAACGTGTTTCCCTGTACAATGAAATTCTTACTTTGCCATCCACATGAATGCCACAAAATACTAATGAAATATAAAGTAGATAAATAAGTAACACAAAATCTAAGGCACTTTAAGCAGCAAATGCCAGAGATATAATAAAAATATATGAGTGTAATAAGAGAATGTATGCTGCATGGGAGCAGCATGTGCAGCAGGCAACAGGCAATGTGCAGTTATGCATGTGCAAACCGAAAATGTAAACAGTACAAGTCGACATTACATGACGTAGTTCCTGGTAATAAACTCCTGTCAGCTGTTTAGGAGTCTGATGGCAGAGGGAAAGAAAGAGTTTTTCAGTCTGGATATGACAAATAAACACTTTGAATCTTGAACCTTTGACCCTAGATGTCCTGCATTTCACTTCTTGGCCAGCTGTGTGGTGTTAAGTGTCCAAGTGAGGTCGTCACTGATGTGGACGCCCAGGTATTTGAAGCTGCTTGCCAGTGGTGCGGTGGGTAGAGCAGTCGTCTCCCAACCGGAAGGTTGAAGGTTCAGATCTCCCCCCATTGGGCCTTCTTGGCCAGCTGTGTGGTCTTGAATGTTCAAGCGAGGTCCTCACTGATGTGGACGCCCAGTTATTTGAAGCTGCTCACCCTCTCCACTTCGAGCCCCCGGATGAACAGTGGCCGATGAGATCTCCTCTCCTCCCTCATGTCCACTATCATTTCCTTTGTCTTGTCCGTGTTGAGGCTGAGATTACTGTCCTTGCACCATGACACCAGACCGGCCACCTCCCTCCTGAAGGCTGCTTCATCCCCGCATAGTGATGCAACCTATCACTGCGGTGTCGTCTGCGAACTTCAGGATGATGCGGTCTTTGTGTGAGTGAACAGGGTGTAGAGGATGGGACTGAGGACACATCCCTGTGGGGTGCCAGTGTTTGTAATAATGCTGGCTGAAGTCCTATTGCCAATCCTG
>NW_018128221.1:477055-502363 GCF_001952655.1 Monopterus albus
TACAGTCCGTAAATTGCACTGGTTAAAGTCGCCTGCAGCGATAAATACAGCATCTGGGTGCGCTGTCTCTAGCGCGTTGATGACATCATAAAGTTTACTGAGAGCCACAGAGGGATTAGCTCCTGGGCTAACATACACAGCAGCTAGAAACACAGCACTATGCTCTCTGGCTAGATAGTAGGGCCGGCATTTCAGCAATAAAAACTCTACGTCTGGTGCACAGTGCTTATAAACAGTCTGTACATCTCCACACCATGAGTTATTGATAAACACACATACACCACCTCCTTTTACCTTCCCCGAAGTAGCAGTGCGATCACTTCGATGTACAGTGTGTTTTTGTAGCTGAATCATGGAATCTGGGACTTTGTCAGAAAGCCAAGTCTCAGTGAGAATTAGAGCACAGCATTCTCTTATTTCCCATTGTGCTGTAATCCTAGCCCTTAGCTTGACTGCAGCATATCATTTTTAGGATTAGCTGGAGTCATATTCAGTTTAGTGTTAAAATCTAGTCCACCTCAGATGAGCTGCGAGGTCAGCTCCTCTCTGCTGCTCCCTGTACTACATCCACTCCCTCCACAGGCTCCTTGTCGGTGTTGGAGGTTCATTTAAAACCATAATCTATTCACAAAGCACCCAGTTGGGCATCGGTTGTATAGTAGTGACTAAGGAAGATGCAACACACAGCAGGCAGGTATAGCAGAAACCAAGCAGCTTCATGTTGATTTGGTGTTTTATTAATTGTTATTTATGGTACTTTGGAGTACTACAGTTACAGTACAATAAATTCTAGTAGTGCTGCAGTGGTGTACACATTAGTGATGATTAGCTGCTATTGGGCACAGCAAGTTGCCACTGAAAAAATGACCACAATGAGATGCAGCCACATCTTTTAGCTCCCAGCAGTGGTTCTTGGTCCAGTCCCAGTGTTCCCAGCAGCAGCAGGCAGCTGTTTTCAGCAGACAGTCTCTGATAAAGCCACTGGCCACTTGCAACTAACCTCCCGGCAGACGCAGCAGGAGACCAGCTGGTGATGATAGTGGTTAGAATCAAATCCTCTGCAGCAGCAGGGTCCCAGCGCCCAGCACACACTCAGCAGTGTCTACTGACTCAGGGCAACTAGGAGTGAGGCTCAGTGTCTGCTTGTCACAAACAGATTTAACAGGTTTAGGATTTCTAGCATCATCTCGTGGCTGAGAGTCTTGGATTCCAGTGAATGGTCTTGAATGAATTGCCATGAAATCTGGTACAGACAGCAATGTTTCCCTGAGGATGAACTGTAATTACTTTTAATCTACCTGCAAAACTGAGCTGTGCTTTGTGTAGTGCATGTTTTTTGACATTCATAGCATCGAACTTGGTAGTTCATATGACAAGTGGCAGAAATAATTGTGGAGACTAAACCCCAGGGCCTGTCCTCCTGTAAAACACAACGGTATACTTTGTTTACACTCGCAGGTTGTTACAATGAAATGTTCAGAAATGGCAAAAATACAAATGTTCATTGCTTCAGTAGAAGTACAGATACCTGTGTAAAAAATACTTTGGTAAAAGTCGAAGTATTGATTGAAACAGGCTCTCAAATGCACTCAGAGTATAGAAATATAAAGTACTCCTTCAAAGTACATTTCTACAGCTCTTTCTATGCAAACCTACAGTAACTGAACCTCACATATTCATGTTTCCAAGGCTAATGAGCCATTTTAACTTAAAATAAAAAATATCCCTAAAGTATTTCTCTTTAACTAACTAGAACACTTTTAAGGTCTAATTAAGCCTTGAAGAGTCTTTTCAACACTCCTCATACAAAGACTAAAACCAAGAGTAAACTGCAGGTTAATGGTTTGTCTCCAACGTGAATGAGCTCATCCATCTGGGCCACAGACACACCAGACTACATCAGTGGAAAACAC
This sequence comes from Monopterus albus, assembly GCF_001952655.1. Lineage (NCBI taxonomy): Eukaryota > Metazoa > Chordata > Actinopteri > Synbranchiformes > Synbranchidae > Monopterus > Monopterus albus. The sequence goes on from NW_018128221.1 coordinate 478,969, forward strand.
GGCTGCACCGGGCAATGTGTTTCTTTGTTACCAAACACCAGTGTATATTTTACAGTGTCTGAAGCAAACCAGACTCGGCTGCACATAAGCGAGATCTCTGTGAAAGGTGTGAGGAGCTAGCAGACTGTAAACAATGACCATGTCACCCAGTGCAGCAGTAAGTGCTAAATAAAAATAATCGATAATTCCCCCAAATGTATTAAAACTAAAAGTTAATGAGTCTAATTTGAAAATGTACAGTAAGGAGCAGAAAGTACAGATATTTGTGCTAAAATGTAGGGAGTAAAAGTAAAAGGTTGTCAGAAAATAAATACTCACATAGAGTACAGTTACCTGAAAAAGCTGCTTAAGTACAGTAAAAAAGTATTTGTACTTTGTTGCTTCCCACCTTTGGAAATGTTACGTGCAATAGTTGGGAACATCTAGTGACCTCTATCGGCTATGACCTGAGGAAAGGAGCGAGTATATAGAGGCAGTCCATTTTTACAGGGGGTGGGGGTGAACAGCTAGGCACACACATCACAGGAAACCCAAGTTTGATTCTAACGTGTGATTTGTTTTTCAAGACTTTTTGTTCCCAAAGGTAACCTCGTCATTTCGTTCCTTGAAGTGACCAAGACATTTCTGTACCTGAACTTAACCAAGACGTTCTTATGCCTAATTAGAGTTCCAGTAGCGTGCTGCTAGCTAGCCTGTGTGGGAGTATACTGGCCTCTTTATTCTTGTTAATGCTTTTTAAATTGCATCATTTAACTGAGCATTTACTGTTTTTAATGCATCCATTAATTCAGGAGCTGTAATTAACAAGTGGAAACATGGGATGTTGCTCTAATAGCACGGCCTCCAGAGAGAGGAGCATCCTGCGGGTTTAATGGTCAGCTGCAGAGTGCCCAGTATGTTCGGCAGGTTTCCAGCTCGTGATGTGGGCTGCTCCTCTGTCTGTCATCATGCTGATGTGACCTCTGACCTTCTCTCTGCTCCTGTTCTCCTTTTGACGTGTTGATGATTTCAGGATCTGAAGCTCGGCTGAAGACAAATGACGAGGAGAGAAAAACAAAGGCAGACTGTCTTGGCTGCAGTTGTCATATTTGCCTGGTTTCCAGGGAAACTGAATTATTTCCTGTCACATGGATCCTGATGTTGGTTTCTCTATAGCTTGTTGGACAGATTTGTAGATTTGTGCTTCACCAGCCAACAGCCAACAGTCTGCTGCTGCTTTATAAGTTTTGTCTCGTTGATTGAACAGGTGGAGAAAAAATGTACAGAAATGTAAAAAATGAGACATTGTGGTTTGTGGTAATCGCTGTGGAGATATTTACTAAGGCAATGGTTTTTGGTGCTAAACAGTGAAATTGTGTGTGTTGTAATGTTGCTGTCACTCTTAACATCTCTGACTTCAGAGTGCAGAAGTCCTAGGATGTTCATGAGGCATTACAAAGGTAGACTCACTGGGAAACCGTCCTGCTTCACCATCTTGACGGCCTGACTCAGCTTTTTATTTGAAATCTGTTAGCGATTTGATGTTGCAGCTGATAAATCACCTAGGAATTACACCAGGATAAAACACAGTTTCAACTCAAGTGTGATAGCAGCACAAAGTTTAGGTTTTATTTGTGCTCTGACACAAAATTTATTAAAATGATTGAGTTTGTGTAAACTGTAAGGAAAGACAAGTTATACCATTCATCAGGAAGATCTTTATTTTTTCCCTTTTTTGTCATGGAGAATCCTGTAGTCATAGAGAGGAGGACTGATTTCTATCTGGTTGAGACATGAGGATAAGATGCACCCTGATGAAGACTTTCGGGGTTGGCACAGGTCAGACCATCTTCATCTGAGCTCCTCCAAATCCAAGGAGACGGTGGATGACTTCCACAGGCCAGGTGCTGAAGCCGCTCTCCACAGTGGGGGTCATTGTGGAGGTGGTTCAGACCGACATGTACCTCGGGCTGCAGCTGGATGAGACACAAACTGGAGAGTAATGACGAGAAGAGCCGGCTCTGTTCCCCGAGGAGGTGTGAGTCCTTCACCGTCTGCAGCGAGCTGCTGTGGCAGGCACGCTGTGGTGTGATGGGGAGACAGAGCTGGACTCTCTGGTGTCAAGTGCAGAAAGAAGGACTGCTGTTTTGTATGGACAAAGCCAAAAGTGACTAAGTACTGTACTCAGGTACTCTACTGTACTGTACAATATTGATATGTCTGTATTTTACTTGAGTATTTTCATTTTCTGTTACTTGCACATTTTAGAGACGTGCAATTCTGCATAATAAGTACTTTTAATACTTTAAGTATGTTTTGATGCTAATACGTTTGTGCTTTCACTTAAGTAACATTTTGAATGCAGGACTTTACTTTACACTGTTGTAGTGCTGCTTTTACTTAAGTAAAGGACCTGCGTACTTCCTCTTTCCAACCAGAGGAGCCCCCCAGCCATAAACCAGCTACTCAGTGTCATCAGTTCTGCAGCTGTGACGTGACATTTCGGGGCAGTTCAGGCTTCACATGCTGCAGTTTCACCCTGTCACAGAGCGGCGACAAGCAGCAGCATCATGCTCCCACAGAACAACACAAATCTTGTTCCTCATTGCTCTTCTCCTCGCTTTAACCTCCTTAAGGACCTAAATCCTTCTGGTAGCTCCGAGGCAGAACAGTGTGTCTGTGGTTGCAGTTTTTTGTTTGTATCGAGCTGCTCAGGGAGTAGACCACAGCTGTCACAGACTGCAATCATGTGTGAGTGAATGTGCGTGCGCTCTAGTGGCTTTCTGAAGGTGTAACTTGGTCTCATATCGCTGCCGACACCGAAACCTTTTTAAGCTGTCAGACCCAATATCTGGTCTTTACCAGAATCTGTGTGTGTGTGTGTGTTTACTGATCGTATCCTCTGTGACAGTGCAGCAGCACTGTGAACACAGCTTAAATTTTGAACGACCTTCTTGACCTCAGATACACTTTTTTTCCTCATCTCATGCGCACACACACACACACACACACACACACACATACATCCTTGTTTGTGTGACTTCCCAGGTCCCTACACAGACTTACATTCATTTCCAGGACACTTAGTCTAAACCTTAACTAAGGCTGCTGTTTGATCCAAACGTAGACCGCATCATTTTTGTAAAATTCGACAAGCAAAGTCATGGGACCAGTCTCAGGTCCCCACACGTGACCTCCGGTCCCTGCAAAGGTAGTAACTAACAGATTTTGGGGCACATAAATATAGAAAAACAAGGACACACAGACACAGAGTGCATGTCTCAGCAATGTGACAGCTGAGGTCATGACCTTGGATGCTCAGAGCTGTTTGCTCAAAACAACAACAAAAAAACTCAGCTGCTGAAAAAAGACAAGGAAAGGAAAACTAACATTTTCAAAGGACCCGATTGGTCTTGGGCCCAACTGAAACTGAACTGTGGCTCTGGTCACCAGCATAGCGTGGACAGTACCATCAGCCCCTACCTGACTGGCAGGTCTGTTATTAGTGGGATGACAACTGCAAAACAGCAGAAGTGAAAGTTCATTCCTAATCTGTTCATGTAGTAACTGTTCTGGACCTTTTGATAATATCACATGATCTTCATTTGCAAATGATGCTCACGTTCAGCTGAGCACGTAAAGGCCTCTTCTCCATGTTAACTTTAAAACCAAACCAGCATAAAAACAGCAGGTGTAAAATCTGTGGCACTGCTCTGAGCATGGCAGACGTTGATCACCTGAGGCCTTGTTAGGAGTTAAGAACACATTTTAGGAGGGAGAGGGTGTTTGTAAATTGTGTTGCTTGCCAGAGGAGAATATGAGGGACTTGTACAGGCTTTCAGGTCAAACCTAGCCCCAGCTTGTGACTCTTGGGCCACAGAGATGATCTTCCATTAACGTGCAAAATAATCACCTTTATTTGTCCAAGTATGTTACACACAAGGAATTTGTTCAGAACCGAGGAAGCCATCTGCGGCGCCAACTCGCACCGATGACTCTAACCATCAGGGTTCAGTGTCTTGCTCAAGGACACTTTGACATGTGGACTGCAGGCACCGAGATTCAAACCTCTGACCCTCCGCCTGGAAGAAGACTGCTCTACCCACTGAGCCACAGTCGCTGACTGTTTTAACCCCGTACTGTCATTTCATAACAGTCAACCAAACTCTGAAGGTATTCCTTGAACCCTCACACTCTTCTAACTATGCAGAATTAAAAATAATCTGGTCCAATCCAGGAAACAGATAATTTTGGTCCGTTTCTTGGGCAAAAGATATCCTTTATCAGAAAAGCAAAGACGGTGACAGGAAATGACATTGTCTCTTTTGCTTTTTTTGTGAAGGCTGAGCTGCTTTCTCACAAAGAGTGATGATATAATTTCCTGTCGCCTTCTTTGTTTATATGAGAATAATGGATATAGCCAAGAAACAGAGCTAAATTAGATATTTCCCGGACTAGACCGGATTATTTTTGATTCCACATCATTAGAAAAGTCTATGAGGATTTGGGAAATAGAGTTTGGGTGAGTGTTATGAAACAACAGTACGGGGTTAAACTGGCAAATCTTAATTTCGCATATTAGCAGAAGATTTTCTCTGTGACTTGAGTGAATGTAATACATGAGAATCACAAGATGGGGCTAAGCTGTGCTCATTTACATCATCAATGTTGCTAAATACTCCGCTAAATTGAAAAACTGCAGTGCAATGGTTTGTGCACCTGACAGTGAACTGTGGCAGGTTTATACAGTGTACACGGTGTACACCCTACAATGTGTCAGAGTACTTCTTCCACCACCGACTGTCAACACACAGAATCAGAATCAGCTTTACTGTCCAGGTGTGCTGGACACGAGGAATTTGACTCCAGTACAGTGGCTCAAACAGATTGTGTCCGGGGTGCGAGGGGTCTGCAGTGATCCTCTCCGCCCTCCTTTTGACCCGTGAGGTGTACAGGTCCTCCATGGAGGGCAGGCTCACACCAATGATCTTTTCTACAGTCCTGACTGTCCACTGAAATCTGTACTTGTCCTGTTTGGTTGCTGAGCCAAACCAGACAGTGATAGAGGTGCAGAGAACAGACTCAGTGATTCCTCTGTAGAACTGTATCAGCAGCTCCTGGGGCAGGTCGAACTTCCTGAGCTGGAGCAGGAAGTACATCCTCTGCTGTGCCTTCTTGGTGATGGTCCGGATGTTGGACGTCCACTTCAGGTCCTGGGAGATAGTGGAGCCCAGGAACTTGTAGGACTTTACTGCTGATATAGTGCTGCCAAGTATGGTGAGTGGGGGTAAGGTGGGAGGGCTCTTCCTGAAGTCCACTGTCATCTCTACTGTTTTGAGCGTGTTCAGCTCCAGGTTGTTGTGGCTACACCACAGGACCAGCTGCTCAACCTCCCGTCTATAGACTGATGACCTTTGTGCCATCTGTGAACCTCAGGAGTTTAACAGAGGGTCCTCTGAGGTGCAGTTGTTTGAGTAAAGGCAAAACAGCATTGAGGAGAGTACACACCCCTGGGGGGCGCTTGTGCTGATTGTCCAGGTGCTGGGTGGGGCTTTTCCCAGCCTCACTTCACCTAACATTCATCTGCTATGAGACGAATGCTGGTCTCTGAGCTCCGTACACCCTCCGTCCACTCCGACGCCTGTGCAGTTCTTCATGAACACAACCCACTTATTCAGTGAGACAGATTTTTTAGTAAGAGTGTAATTTATGGGAGTTTAATTCAGTGATAACTTTCTGGGGGCAGATGCATATGTTATGCTTAGTTGCTGCAGGATACTGATATACAAGAAAATAGATTGATCAAATTCAGAGAGAAAAAGTTTGTCTCATTGAAATTCAGCCAGTAGTGCAGTGTACTGTATGTTTCTCTTTCCTCATTCATTTGCGCCCCCCTCTTTCTCCCGCTCCACCTCTTCCATACTGTTCTGTCCTTTGTCTCTCTCTGACGTTCTCGTAGAGACAAACATCTGACAGGAGAGGAGAGATGACTGTCAGCGCTCTGTGTCTATGTGTGTGCAGACAGCAAGGCTTAGCCTCAAAGCCCACTTTGAGTCAGTGGGTGTGTCATGATGGATTTCTGTCAGGCCCCTGCGCTGACACGTAGCAGCAGTGTGTGTGCTGGCGGGTAGATCGCTGAGGCTCAGCTGTTTTGGTTTGACACTCTTTTGTCTTCTTCTCCGTGTCTCCTTTCTCTCCTGCTGTACATGTGTCTTTGTTTTATTTTCTGCCTCCTGTCTTGTTTGGGCCTACTTCCTGATCTATACTTTTATTTTGAAAGCATTTCCTGTTCCATGTCATCTCACCTGCCTCAGCTTTACTCAGGCCATTGATTAACTCTCATTGCCTTCACCTGTTCTTCTTTGGCTTTATGTCTCAGCCTTTATATTCTCCTCACTTCCCCTCAGTCAGTTTGCATGCCACACCCTGCTTTGCTTCTGTTGGCATAAAAAGATGGTGCATGCTAGAGCTGGAGTGAAACAAGCCTCCCGCTGCCATCCACCTGTTGAAATGTTGAACATTCAGAGTCACAGAATATTCCGACAGCTAAACCTCTAGCCAGAACGCCTGTAGGGGTTCCACTGTGACCGGTACAGCGGCCAACTACAGTTTAACATTCTCCAACCAGAGAGGACAAGCTAACCAGGGGTGTCTGAGAGGTCGGGCTGAAGGCAGCCAGTGAGCAGAGAGTAAGGGTTTTCCATAGTGTCTGAGGGTCCTCATTCAGGTTTGTTTTATGGAGTTGTCAGTTTTTTTTCAAAAATCACAGTGGTTGTAAAACTCTTTCACATCAGTGGTGGCAGATACTTTAAGTAGAAGTAGTAATACCACATTGTAAAAATACTCAAAGACCTGCATTCAAAATGTTGTGTAAAAGTACAAAAGTATTAATATTAAACTAAAAGTAATCGTCACGCAGACTGGTTTGTCTTCATGATTACTAATACTATTGCATTATTTTGTTCATCATGTTGCAGCTGGTAAAGGTGGTGCTCATGTTAACTACCTTATATAAGGCAACTCCTACTTCATAATTATACCTCTCTGAAGTAATGGCAGGGCTCCCATCTGCTGAGCATCTCATTAGTCTGGATTAATTTACAGAGGGTTAATCAAACTGTCTGCAGCTCAGCACCTATACAGTTTAATATCGCTTTAAAGGGCTTGTTTCTTTCTCTGTGCATTTATGGATTTTTATTTTAACCATTTTGCAAAATTTTATATTTATATTAATTTATTAATTTGGATTTAGTTTTAGCCTAGCTCTTTTCCACTAATGGCATATTTGAGAGTACCCTAAACAAATCCCTCTTAAGGGCTTTATGCACCTGTCCTACACTTTGTATTTTTGTTTCTATTGAAATTGATGTTTTTTTTATGTTTTAAAGTATACAGTAGACTATTTTGTTATCAAATATATGTAGTGCAGTAAAAAGTGCTTGCCTCTGGAGGAAGTAGCACAACACGGAGATACTCAAAGTACTAATATGTCAAAAAGTAAATGTAGATAACCGCTTTCCACTACAATTTTGTTAGCATGGCTAATAAAAAAAAAAACACATTAGTGCCCCCTTCGGGTCAGTCAGTGGCTGCTGCAAATGGCAGAGTAACTTCATCGTGCCACTGGAATGGAGGCAGGAAGTGTGTGAGTGCATGTGATCACTAGGCAACTCTGTATTCAGTCTCAGTGGGTCGAGAGGATCCACACATATGGACCTGACTGTCATTGTGAGGACCTCACTGACCCTAAATCTGAGTCTAGTCTGAAGCCTAACACCTCAGAATGTCCTCACAACAGTGGTTTCAAAATGTAAGTTTGTCCACATAAACAAAGAAAGACAGTGCAGACACACTTGATCAGCTACCCCATCTGAAAACTTCAACGCACTCGCATCCTGGCATTCAAATGCTGCTGGGTCCATTTAGGTGGAGCATCCCATAATGTGGGTGTGACTGTTTCCATGGGGATGAATGAGAAGGATCACTTCAATATACTGACCTTGCAGCTTGGACCAGCTGTTACTGTCGGTTTCGATTTTTCAGTCTTGGCTTTCCTGCTGTTTTTCTGCCTCCTGCTGTCGACCCGTTTGTCTCGATCCTCCTTCATCCTCTTCCTCTGGACTTTTGTGCTCATCTCTTTTGAAAACAGTTGTGAAGTAATTCTTTGTGCCTTCTGTACAGTAATTATTACCAGAGGAAATTACCCAGGGCTGAGTCCAGATCATGCACAAGTTTTTATATGCTGCCCTGGTTTGAAACCAGGACACTTGCTCCTATACATCACCTGTCTCTGATAATCAGTCGCTTTCTCTGCCAAGATGAAGTTGTCCCTGGTCAGGCTTCAGCAAAAACACAAAGTAGCACAGTGAGGCTTTTAGGACAACTCGATAAACATCGAACCCTTTCGTGGAGCATCTGGATGCAGGTGACGTGCACGGAACCTCTTAATCATCCACACCTGGCAGCTCATTGTAACCCGCATGAAGCATTCTGAGTTGGAAGTCAGTCGCCTCTTATCTCGAGTGGAGCAGGTCTCCACCTAGGTAATGCATAATTTCCTAGCAGGTTCTGAGTGCATGCTTTTATTTTGAAACTCCTCCACGGCCTCATCCCACTCATTTGACCCAGCGTCAATACTCTAAGTACCAGATTAGACACTGTTTGTTATGTGCTGTTTGCACCTGTCAGTGAGCGAACGAGAAAGAGGCGGACCCAGGTAGCTGACTTCGGTGCAAGCAGTGATTTATTATGTGATGAGAAATAACAGAAATAACAAAATGCACAGAGGGAAATAGTGCGTAGTCCTGTCGATGAGTAGTAGCCGGGTGTTTGACCAACAGCAGGAGGCGAGGAGATGGAGAGCTGGGCCGAGCTGCGTAGGCTGGGTCACTCCTGGGCTGGTCGGTGGTAATGGTGGCTACTGAAGGTGGAGACAGAGAGATGATGACAATAGTGGAACAGATAGGCGACTGTGTATTGACCTGCCTGGGAGGAGAGAGTGGAGCCACAGTCTGGAGGAACAGTCCATGGGGGGGGGGGAACACAAAACAGTAGCTGGCTAGGGGAGAAATACATACAAAACAATGAAAGAGCACGGAGGAAAAAATGGCCTAGAGACAAGAACGAACTGAGGAGTGAAACCGGGTAATATAGTGAGTGACCTAATCAAGTGCAGCTGGTGATAAGGGAGTGAGGAACAGGTGAACGTGATTAGTGTTAATGGGCAAGAGACAGTAGGAAAGGTGAGGGAGGCCAGAGCGGCCGAGCAAACCTGACACTGAGCTCCCTTGCCTGGATGCTCCATGCTCTTTTGTGCAGCATTAGTGTTTAAGTTATGAGCTGAGTTAGACAAATGACAGATTTTCAAAACATTTGGCATTCTGGGCAACACAGCAGCACTTCTCAGTCGTCTCCTAAAAGCAGCAGTCATTTACAATGCTTCAGCAAATGATTAACTGCAGTTGTCTCCAGTTTCAACAGCCAGCAGTTATGCATGTCCTTTTGATTAAAATAGATGAGCCGCTTCTCATTTAAAGTCTAAACATTTAAGAACTATTTCACTGGTCACATCGTCCCCTGCACATTAGTTTGCTCCAGGAAAGATTCACACCCTTCACTTTTTCTCTGTTTTACTGCATTGTTAATTGCTTTTGTCTTTCCTTTTCAAAGTGCACTTAAAGGCAGTAAAATGTATGAATATGTTGTGAAGCAGCTCTATGTACAGTAAGTTCTGCTAAATGGATAAACTGGTCCCCAGGTGAAACCAGTCTACCACCATTCTGGAATCCACTTGAGGTGGAAGTGTGTTCGCAGAGCATTGGACCCAGTGACACTGCCTGATGCTGTGACTAGATCACATGGCGACGCATGCAGGCGACGAACGTGGCATAGCAAATGGTTCTTCCTCCATTATGTTGCTGCAGCGACATGACTCTGACTCAGCTCTTTGATTGGAGCACTGGTTTTGTGTCACCACACGTCTGCTGGATATCGAGTTTCCATGCATGATAGATGTGCTGCTGGGTTAAGCATCTTGGCCCGGGTTGACCTTCAAACAGCAGCTCGACTTGGATCAAGCAAATCCATCCACCCCATCAATATTTTAATCAAATTAAATATGTAGCTTCGCCGAGTGTCTGAGTCTGAGACACTCGGCGAGAAAGTGGCCACTCACTCGCTGAAAGCTGCACGAGCTAGACACAAAATTAAACGTCCTGCCAGCTCAACTGCCCTTTGACCCCAAACACTCTGGCCTCCTCAATACATGGGGTCCTCTGACAGGTGAAATGACAGCATGGGATTATTTACACTGACATTGTACAGAGCAGCTGCTCCATAGGATTGTGTGCTGCTCTTCATTTGATCCTGACCTGGTCACAGTCTCGACCTGGCTGCTTGTTGTTAATAAACAATGTTATTAGAATAACTTTTATAAGATACTAATGGAAGGTAACACACAGCGGTAGATATTCAGTCCCGCTTATTGTGTTCTGCTTGACTGAACTGGTTTAATAAGGTTTTTTATTGTTCTTTATATTTTAGACTGACACTTTTATTTTGTTGTTTTACGAGCACTTCCTCTTTCTATTCTCAAGAGTAATAAATTGAACCAATAATAAATAACTTTAGTCCATATAATCTCACACACAGTTTTAATAGGAAGGCATTGATCAGTGTTTTATATGCCAATAAACCTGAAGTACAGCTGATACTTCTGTCCTCCAAGATGACTGAAGATTAAAAACTGAAACACATGAAAAATCAACTTACAGTATAATAATATGATACATTTACTTCTATTGCTGCAGAATAATGGTAATAAACTTAACAGTTTTCATAACAGTACTGTAATTTGAAGCAGTGTTGTGCAAGTTTGCACTTCACAAGAGCTCAGAGTTCAGTTCACACACATTAAAGGATGAAGCTGGTTGTTTTCTGTAGTACTTACTCTACAGTACTTTCAACTCTCCCCGTACAGAGACTAAAACCAACAGTGGTTCGCCTCTACTCACAGTGAACATCTGTCAGTCTTCGACTGGCTTGTTTGTCTGTGCCATAGAGCTGTATGTCACCTGTGAAATAACAAAATAACAGAGCACGTGGCACGTGTTTTACGCCGGATGCCCTTCCTGACGCAACCCTGACTCGAACCCGGGCCGCGGCGGCAAGAGCGCTGCGCCTTAACCACTTTAGCCTACCAGGGATGGCTAAAGTGTATAATGAAATATAAATATCACTATTTGTATACCTGGATATTTTTTGCCAGTGCATCTTGAAAAATCCTCTGCTACCAAAGTCACTGTCTCCCTTCACTTAAGCCATTTTCAGATAGGACGCAATACACGCTGCACTCACCATGGGGGTCGGGCGGAGCACAGGGGGGGAGGGCGCAAATTGTGCACATGTTGCGCACCAGTTACTAGGTGACCAAAAAGCTTTCCAAGAGGTGGTTGCCAGATATGAACTAGTTTTTCGAGCAGCAGACTTACACGATGAATCTATCTACGCGTCAGCTCCATGTATGTGTAACACAACTCTGTCCTACTGCACAGCTCCTGGTTTGTCCATGTTGCCTCCATCACAGTCTCCATAGCTGTTCTGTTTACTGTTGGTCAGTTTTGTTTGTGTTTGTGTACTGTGCTGTTTTCTAATTGATTCTGGTCAGGCTATATCAAGGAAGACAGCTGTATCTTTGTAAATGGTAGTCTGCTGTTTGCACAGGCGACCAAGTGCCCTTTTATAAAAACTGAATTATGGCTTGAGGGCCCAGTGGAGCGGTCTGGCCTGGAGACATGTTTTGCCACCGGTTCCCATCCAAATCAGTTAACAGCAGAATAGCCATAGAATAAGCCCATAGATAAAACCCACACACTCCAGCTACCCACCATGTCTGTGTTAAACACATGCAGTGTCTCCTGTAGGATTACTGCTCTGACACTGAACAGACTGTTCAAACAGCACTGGGCCAACGGGAGCAGCTGTGATCTGAGCACCGCCGCAGGCATGCTGACCTCACAGGTACATGAGGAAGGAGGTGTTTCTCAGTTTCCTTTCCTTCCAAGTGTGAGATTAGCACGGAGTATAAACTGCTTCCACCTCCCCCTCTAATCATGCTTTTGTCGGTCATGTAACAATGATCCTTTTCATCCACACACTGTATAAAACTACATTTACTGCTGCTACTACTGTCGGGGGCGACTTTGGTTCACTGGGTAGAGCAGTTGTCTCCTGGTCGGAGGTTCAAATCTCAGTGCCTACAGTCCACGTGTCGAAGTGTCCTTGGGCAAGACACTGAACACCCAAGTTGCCCCTGATGGTTAGAGCCATTGGTTGAGTTGGCACCACAGATGGCGGCCATCGGTTCTGTACCGGAAACAAATTCCTTGTGTGTAACACACTTGGCCAATAAAGGTGATTATTCTTATTATTCTTCTTATTATTATTTAAGACTTGCTTTGATTCCTTACTTGCATTGTCAGCATTGCCTGTGGCTGTGTCAAAGTAAAAGCCCAACCTAAAAAGCATTTATTGTGAAATGTCTTTTTTCAAAAAGGGCTTTAAGCCCATAGATGTATATTTGCAGGTCTTGTTTTCCATCATGTGTTTGTGTGCTTGTGATAAAGGTATTAAATTGCATTTTATTGTGGTATTTAAATATATTGACAAAAACAGGCCTTAAAGTCCCCATGGCTGTCCATTTTGCTCCTTTCCAGTCATTTAATGTTTAAACTTTACTTCACTGGCCGGCTGTTTGTAGGTTAGACCCGGTCAGAAACAGAGTCCCTGTACAGGACCATTCCTGAACGTGCAGTAACCTTTACAGGTCAGTCAACCTCGGCTCATAATTGCTGTGCAGTGTTTTGTCCTTCAGACACATCAAATTACCTTAAATTAACCTTTTGCAACAACATCAGCAACACACACTCACCACCCCAGCAGCCGCTATGTTGCATTAACACAGGGTTGTTTCCAATGTGAATGTCTGCACAGTAACTGCACTATAGCTTTACATCTTTAGCTTACTGCAGCAGCTAGCACAGCTAGTTGAATCTCACTCATTGAAAAACCACCAAATAATTCTTTCCAGAAACACTAAGTCAGTAATCTTACATCCTGGTACAAGTGTCACTGTTGGTCATTTTGGATTTTTTGGCTTATAGAAGCTGTGATGACTGACAGGTGTGACTGACAGGCTGCTGCTCTCAGCTCTGTCTGACTTTCAGAGCCTCTGTTACTGTAATAAACATCATTCATGCAGACAGACGGTTCTACTGTGGCTGTGGTTTAGGAGTTACACTAATAAGACCCTCAGAGATGCTGCTACAGTCTTTCTTGTGACACACTTTTGTGTAGTGACTGGTAGTGTACCACAGAGGTCCATGCCTCAACACAACTTTGTGTTTGAACATTTAGCAAGTGGCAGTGTCGCTCAGAACCTTTTGTAGCTCAGTAGGTTTCAGGAGGGAAGTGTGGTCTGAGGTAGCAGAGCAAAGTGAGCAACACCCAAAGCTCCTTACATGGAAGCTCCTGGCTCTGGGCAGAAAAGATGACTCTAAGGCACAGCTTCCAGCCGACTCCAATGCAAACCGCACTAAGTCCACTTTATAAACAATGTCCGGAGCAGAGTAAGGAAGCAGCTGGACTCCTGCTGTGACAAGGTGCAAGTACACAGTTATAAATAAGACAATATTATTCACAGGCGGCTGCTATAGAATAAACCATGTACATACGTATATGCAGGCACTGGTGCTGCATTAACTATTGTAGATCTAGTGATGCTGGTTCAATTCTGTTGACTCTGAGACCCACAGTGCACACACATAAATACAAAGACAACCCATGACTGTGTAACAGAAAGACAACCCTCAGGGCAATACCTCGGGGGCAGCTGTGACTCAGGAGGTAGAGTGGGTCATCTCCTAATCAGAAGGTTAGCAGTTTGGTTCCTGGCTTGTCCAGTCCACGTGTCCGGGCGTCCTTGAGCAAGACACTGAACCCCCAGTAGCTCCTGGTGATGACACCAGTACGTGAATGTGGGCGTGCAAATGGGTGAATGGCCAAATAGTGTGACAGCGCTTTGTGTGTGCTACAATGCACAGAAAGGCGCTGTACAAATATTAGACCATTTTACCAATGTCTTGTAAATATACCTTTGTATATATATTTGAAAAATTCTGTCAAATCTGTTTGTATTTTTGTATTCTTAGTGCACATTCCTTTTTATTTGCACATTCATTTTCTTTTTTTGTTCTCCCAGCCTTATCTGGTTTACTTGTCTACTCGTTGCCTTACAGAAAAACATTGTCCATACACATCGAGAGCCGCTGTATCGGAGTCAGGGTCCTCATGTGTTCAACATGCCTCACCAATAAAGCTGATTCTGATCCTGATATACAGTAAACCACCAAATGCCTACAAGGTTTAGGTATAAATAAAGTCAAAGGATGGTAATAAAATATAATATTCATAGAAGAAATATAAGTAAAATGAAGAAAGAAAATTACATGAGCTTTATTCATATAATAAAGAAATGTCATCAGTACTGTCTCTGCAAAGATGAAGCAGAGCATGCACACACACACACACACACACACACACACACACAGATGTCTTCTCAGTGCTGGTGCTTCGATATTGATTGACCCTCTCCTTGGTGTTTGATAAAGGATTTATAGCCGAGCAGAGCAGACGGGGAGGACGGAGTTATTTTAGATAAAGCTTTATTTATCAAGGTTGGTCTCATAGGAGTGAAAGTCACAGAGAGGAAGGAGAAAGAGTTCGGCCGCCTAAAGGTCAGAGGTCGTCAGGCAGTGCTGAACGGCTTGACACGAAGATGAGAGAGCGGCTGCAGAGGATCCGAATCCATTCAGCTCAAATTAGTTGAATTTCTTTCTTGGTTGCACAGTTAAAACAGAGAAGAACATCACTGCCTTCTTGATCAACATCCAAAAACATATCCATACTTCCTTTCTTCTTAGTGGAGTTAACATTCTCCTTTATGCAGGGTGTTCATGTGACTGTTTGGCACAGGTTCATCTGTGCCAGAACAAGCTGGATCCGGATCCGACTCCTCTCAAACGTATGAAAGAAATTGAATAAATGAATAATACATAAAAAGTCTGAAGTCTAATACTTTTTTGTACAACTATTAGACTAAAATTAGAATGAATACAATAACGGGCCGTTAGGCTGATTACATCACAACATAACCAGGCCGTTCAGGTCAGGTCAGGTGCACATTCAGTGTAACGTTATGTCAGGCAGGATAATGTGACAAAAGCAGGCGAACTGGAGCTTTGTGTCACGTCAGTAACCAGAGCGTCCAACTGGACTGACACGTTTACTGTCACTTTCTATAAGCTCACTGTTACACGTTTACTGGAGGCTGTGTTTTGTACAGTTTGTCCCAACCAGGCATCCTTAGTTTAGGTTGTAGCTGCATGAAACAGGGCATGGTGGGAGGGGCAGAGAACGGTTTATAGGTTCTTTACAGTCTCACTAGACCCTCTAGGCTGAAAGGACATTAGAGTAGCTTTAAAGCTGCAGCTCTCTAATTCCTGAATTGGATTGCAAAGTAGAAGTCCTTTACTTCATTTAATAGAATTCCTTTAATATAAATTCATCCTGCAGCTCCAGCATTTGTTGATATTTGTGTTTGTGCTCAAGAGGGAGCGATGCCAGAATTAATAATGTGTACTTTTGTATTCTCTGTGTATGTGTTTGTGCGAGTAAGTGTGGGTGTGTGTCTCCAGGGAGGAAGCGTCACCTTTAGCACTTGTGGAAGCTGACAAGTCATTAGCAGGACAAACACACAAACACACACACTCACACACACATAAGCACAGTTTTACCGCCGGCAGGGTCAAAAGGGGTCATAGAAAGTGACACATAATAAGTCTAAGTCAGTCTGATCAATGACTGCACACACACACACACAATGAAAATAAACACACACACACTGTGAATACCAACAAATGGATACACAGAGAAAATGCTAATTAGCCAGAGGGCTAAACGAGGCACTGAACCCATTTACTGCTCACAATACCAAGAGTTTAACTTCTCTCTGTATTTGTCACTCTCTTTCTTCTCATGTCAACAAGTTTTTGTTTTTATGTGCTGACTCATTTTTTAGAGCCAAATCAGTGCAAACATGAATTAATCAACTTCTGTTTGTTTCAGCACAGTTAGTGATCGAGCCAGTCTGCTTCCAGAGGATGGAGAGAGGGAACGAAGGGAGGAAAGGAGGAAAGGAGAAGGTGAAAATTGGAAAGAAGGGAGAGATGACTGAAGAAGGAAAGAAATGGGGTAAGAAGTAGGAAGGACTGAATTAGGGACTGAGGGAATGAATGAAGGACAAACGAGGGAAGGGACATTCAGAGGAAGAGCTTTGTTTGCAAGATATTGTTTGCAAGATTAAATGAAGCAGCAACAGACAGAAAACGCAGAATAAAAAAGGAGAAGAAAGGGGAGATAAAATGAAGAAATAGAGAGGAGAAAACAGCAAAAGAAGGATGGGAAAAGATGATGGTAGGAAAAGAAAGGAGAGATGAGTAAAAAGGATTGAAGGATTACAAGATGTAGGAAAGAGTAAAAGGATGCAAAGATGAAAGGAGCAGAAATTGAGGAGGGGAGTAAAGGACATAAGGATAGAGAAGGTGAGGAGGGTGGGAAGGAGCATAAAGAAGGTGATAAGAAGAGAGGAAAGGATGCAACAAAGGAAGGAAGGATAAGCACAAGAAGAAAGGTGAGAGGAGTTTGAAAAATGAAAGGGAGGGAAAAGTAGAAAATTAAATACAGGAGTCTAAAGAAGGAGAGGTGAGAGACAGATGGGAAGAAATTAGTAAAATGTGGAAAAGAAAAATGGAGAAAAGGGAGAGAAGAAAGGTGGGAACATAAGGATGAGGGAAGGAGAAGTGCACAAGAAGGTAGGAGCAAAAGAGAAGCAGGGAAGGAAAAAGGAGAGAAACATGAGTGAAGGAGGAAAGAAGAAGAAAATTAAAGGAAAAATAAAAGAAGATGGCAGGAGAAGATGGGAAGAAACAGGACAGGCAGAAGAGCAAGAAAGGATGAAAGGATGAAATGATGAAAGAGGTCAAGCAGGAAAAGTGGAAAAGAGATGAAACAAGGAGAGACTGAAGGAGCAGAGGAAGTACAAAAGAAAGGAAAGGACAGAGGTAAGGGGGGATGAAAGAGAGTGAAGGGAGGAAGGAGGGGAGAACAGCAAGAAAGGAAAAAAGAATCAAAGAAAGAAATAGGAAACAGGAAGGGAGACAAATTTAGGGATACAGGAAATTAGGGTAAATCCCAATTCCCTTAATTGCATACCTGTTTTCCTCACTTGCATCTTTTCCCTGTGACTCAGTCCTGCTCAGGTAACATGCAAGAAGACACGAATCAAAAGAACACAGTTTACATAGTCCTCGATGCAAGACATACCTTCACCATGCCCGTGCACATGCACATGCGTGCACATCACATGTGCGCTCCAGTATTTAAACGAATGTTCACATTCTTCTCCAGCCTACGCTGTGAATGCTTGAGTGCTGTGTTCAGTATGGACGAGAACAACAGTGACTTTTGTCTTCTTACTTCATAGAGATCTGGCAGGTTTATACATAAATGCAGGAAATTCTAGAGGGTCCGCTTCACTTTTTCTTCCCACTGTATGAAACTAGTTCCTCAAACATTTGTTCTCCCATGTCACAGCAGTACATTTGTTTCCAACAGCCCAGACCATTTTAATAAACTGCACTTCTCTTCATGTGTTTTGTTCCAAGGACGATGGTGACGTGTCTCCTGGCAGCATGAGCAGGGTACAGTTTATAGACACTGTCTGCACCAGAAAAACAGCAGCAGCGGTCGTGATGTAGCTCCAGAAACTCTTTCAGGGAGGAGGTTGGGGTGGGCGGGTGCTTCAGCAAAGCCTCTGACCTCAGCCACAGTTTGTTTCTATTTCCTAAACACACATGCTGTGAACACTTTTAAGTGCATTTGGCCGGTACATGCTGGTTAGTACTCAAGTCGAATTTTGAATGCAGGACTTTTACTCTTAAGAGTGTGATATTGCTACTTTTACTGAACGTAAGGGGCTGTATACTTCTTCCACCTGGTCTACAAGACTTTTCTGAAATATTTCTGTTAATATTTAACCGTCTGTGAATGACGTTAAATATTAGATTTTTTTTTTTTTATGTGTAGGACTACCAGGAGACTCCAGGGGCGTTTTTCAGTACCGACTGTAGTATGCCAGGTTCGGACTCCCATACTTGGTAAGTTCAAACTTTAAGCAGGCTTGCTGACAGACAACCAGCTAGCTGGTCCGTTAACAGGCATCTCGAAAACATCAGAGCAAATCTCCAATTGGCAGCACTTCAATAAAGTGACCACATATTCTCAATCTAGCTTTCTCACCTGAACCCAGAACTTCATAAAGTGGTGTAATTCCAGCCCTAGGACAAAAGTGCTGACAGCTATGAGCCTGGCTCAAACCCCAGTAGCTGGCACGTAATGCATTGTGGGATACTCGGCTGCCCAATGTCCACACAGGTCCTCTCCCAAAGCATCCTTGATAAAATGGGCAAATCAAGAACACTTCTGGTTTGTTTGTGTGCAGACTTTGAACTGGAACAGTATCTGGGCTGTGACTGATGACATTTTACAAGTCTGCAAAAACACAAGTTCAGAGAAGTACTGGAAAACACACTGGGAAGTTCCTACCCCGAGCTGGCTGGCTGCTGGCTGGAGAAGTATATTTGGCAGCAAAGAAAGTAACATTGTCATGTCACCACAAATCAAATAAGCATATTCCTCAAAGCTTTGAACTATTTTTTTACAAAATCCGACTCAGAATTGTTGGAAATGAAGGTAAATTCAACATATCATGTACTAACTGGTGATTGAGGTGTTTCAGTTACATGCTCTCACTTTAAATGCCACTTTTTACAGAAGCTTGGTGAAGTGGATTTTTCAAAAAGAAGAATCAAAAACTTTAATTATACATTCAAATGAAACTCCAAAAGCACTGCTCCAAGAAACTCCTCTATGAGTCATTTATTTAAATGAATCGACCTTCTGGCAGGTTTTCAGTTTGTATTTCTTTATTGCTTTCTTCTTAAAAACTCACATAATGGTCCTGAATACCCAACTAACCTGATGCTGGCGTTCCAGCAGCTGTCTGAAGGCGTCGGCGTGTTGTTTATCATCGTTCATAGTGTTCTGTGTAATGACCCCTGCAGTCCCTAGAGGGCTGCGGCCTGTGTAATCACATTTCACTGTTATTTCAGCAGGTTTCCTCTCCCAGCTCAACACTGCCTGTAACTGTATGAAACATGATTTTCACTCCGCACGTTTAATTCTCCTCACTTCTGCTCTCAGCTGTGATCACATCACGCTGCTCTGCATCTGCTGCATCGCATGTGTTTTTATTGTTTTTTTTATTGTGTTTTCATCATAAGTCATTTCTGCAAATGAAATCCTCCTCACGGGACTATAAAGTTTTAAATTGAATCAAAGGTTTTTATTCAGCAAAGCCTGCCACAGAAATTCACCAACAAACAATAACTTCTAATGGGTTTATAGACAGGGGCCGGGCAGGCGGTGTGGGTTGTACTGTAGCAGAGAGTATCTGGGAACCTCTGCTGAATATAAACGACTCAAAATCCAATACTAATCTGTCTCTCCCTGAAACATACACATACTCTGCAGTAGTGACCAGTCCTTCAGAAAAGGCTGTTTGTCTGCTGCATTAACCATTTGCATCTCCTCAGACGGCAGGAAGATTCTGGTTTCACACAAAACGCCTCTGGGTTGTCTCCAGGTCTCATAGGACAAAGACATGTCACCTGATTGCTCAATAACTGGGATGTAACGTTACCAAAAACCCATGATACAATGTTCCCACAGTAAAAAATCCACAATACGATATTCATCACGATATATATATAAAAAAAAAAAGATAATAAAATAAAACAAATTGCAGCAGCTGGATCTTGTAAATGAAAAGTCAGTGTAAGAACTTAGACACATCTTTGTTTTTGGTACAACAGTGGAGTGGCTTCAGGACAAGTCTGACTGTCATTGAGTGGCTCAGCCAAAGCCAGAGCTGAAGACGGCACAGACTCCTGAGAGGATCTGTGTAGAAGAATGGGATGTACTGTCTCAACCTGGGTGTGTGAAGCTTGTGGAGATTTACCCAAGAAGACTGAAGCTATAGCCGCTGCCAAAGGTCTACAAAGTGCTGAAGTAAGAGTCTGGATGCTTTTGTAAATTAAAGATCTCTGGTTTTTTACTTTTGTAAAGGGGTTTTCATGCCTCTCTGTCTCTCTTTCAGTGTCTGTGTTCATTTTGTTTCTAAATGGCCTGCAGAGATTGAGTTTATATCCATCATCCATCATCTTTGCAGAGCGATGTAACCTCAAGAAACAGCCC
This sequence comes from Monopterus albus, assembly GCF_001952655.1. Lineage (NCBI taxonomy): Eukaryota > Metazoa > Chordata > Actinopteri > Synbranchiformes > Synbranchidae > Monopterus > Monopterus albus. The sequence goes on from NW_018128221.1 coordinate 499,378, forward strand.
ACGCCCTCAACACTGCACTCATAGCAAGGGTGTGTGTAAGTGTAAGTGTGTGTACGTTAGTGCACACAGAGGGATATAATAGAGGTTAAGCAAAAAGGCAAAGTGACTTTGTTTGCCTGAAGGAAAAAGCAGTGTGTTTGAGTATGTGTGTTTTAGTTGAATACCTACGTTGTCACGTCTGTGTTAACCTCGACCCTGAACATTAATGTATTCCCCCTCTCTCTTTTTGCTTTCATATAGCCAAGGTCGCTCTATTATTTGGGAGATGACCTCTTATACGCACATGTCCACAGGACTGAGCGGTGATGGTTGCTGCGTTCTGTCAGTGAACTATGAAGGTGCTGAGAGTGTTTATGCAGCCGTGACCCAATGCACGTTTTGTTTGTCCACAACCACAAGTATGTTGGTTTATGCATGGCTTTTATTTATGTGGCTTGCTTTACTTATTCCTTGCTGTAATGCTGGCATGTATTAAACAGTCATTCTCTCTCTTCATAAGGGCAGGCACTAAATTTATCAGAAGACAGTCCTGGGGGGTGTGATACTCGCCTTCTATATACAACACAATGCAGAGTCAGACCCACTATAGTTGTTTAAGCTACAATCAGATAAGTGCCACGAAATTTTGAAATGAAGTTTCACCACTGCAGATTTGTGTGGAGAGGAATAGGATGCACCTGATAAATGAGAGATTTCACTTTTAGATTCTTAATAAATTTGCAGGAATTCCCTGAAACCTTAATTTTTACTGAATACAGATCGATGAACAGGAACCTTTCAAAATCCTTAAAAATGAAACCTACTGCACAATATAATGTACCAAAATGGAAGCGGCCTGAAAACCTTCTGACACCACTGTACATATGTGATGACAGGTCATTATTGAGAGGATGATTTAGCAACTTAATATGATGACCTAATTATGAGAAAAAGAAGTCTGATAATTGTGATAATTAGATAAGGGTGTAAAACTAAAGGGCTGTAGTGCAGGTATGATCTTAAGAAAACAGTTTGAGATCTCGAGTTTGTGTATTTAGATGTTTGTAGATGAAGGTTAAGACAAATATACATAGTCACAGGGTGTTTTGGCTCAAAGGAACTGTTTCAGGCTTGAGTGTGCAATGGGTGTGTGGTTGTCGGCATCATCATTACCTGGTGTCAAAACTTCCACACCTGTGTTGAAAGACACGTCCGACTGTGATCAGCCTGAAGTTCCCCGTTGCCTTGGAAACGGTGGAGGAGTCGCAGTGAAGCAAATGTGTGTGACGCTGAGACATCAAGAGGTTTAAACACACAGACAGCCACTCAGACACCCCTGCCAGCTCCAGATGCATTGTGAGTATCAGGAGGGCAATTTAGTTCAAGTGCCTCTGTCTGAGCACAGCACTGGTACACACATACACACACACTTGACATGATTCACTGTGCTGAGGTACAACCCAATTTGCAGAGGGAGAGTTTCACTGATGACCTGGCAACCCGGCGGTCTTTATTTACTATCTGGCAACCCAACATCACATTTACTTTCAGCAGAGCCTCCGGACCACGACTGTGTGGTGTTTGTTTCAACGCATCTATCCTCTGAGGTAAACTGCCTGTAAAGACAAACACTTGAGTCGTTTTCACAGTGACCAGGAGATGATTATCTCCAACAAGCCAGTTTTCCCATCATGCTTTGCTTTGGATTGGTGTGAAACAAACTAAAGTCTCATTACAACAAGCGGCGCGTTGTCATTAGAGTCAGTGGCTGCATTATCACAGCGGTGTGTGTGTGTCTGTGTTTGTGTGTCTACCAGATGGTGATGCATCAACCATGCAGTCATTAGGAGGAAATTAGAATAATGAACAAACAGTTTGTTTGTCTCCTTTAGGTTTCCACAAAGGTTTCCAGCCATATAAATACAGAGACATAAACAGTATATATGCAGCACATTAAAACCTGTTGCTCTTTAGTTTCTCAATAGAAGGTTTCATTAAGTAGCGCCCTCTAGCTGCAGTAATTGCAAGCTAATGACAAAGACTGGCCGTTAACGGGACCACATTGCTAAAGTGGCAATTAATGCCCATTTAAAGGTTTCTAGTCCTGTTTTTCTTGTAATTGTGGAATATTTTCTGTCTCAATTTTCACAAAGACAAGGGTTTTCATGACATAAAAGAAAAGTTGCTTGTTGAACAGTGAGATGAGAAGACAAGCAGTCAGTCATCTTTGTGCATCCAGTGCCGAGGGGCCCCAAAAGCCAAAATTTACTCTATTATTTGCGACTGAATAATTTTATCGTCATTGAAGATTTGTTCGAAATTTGTATCACTGAATATCAGCTATACTGTCCTTCAACAGTTGTAGAGGGACTGTAAAAATGCTGTTTTGGGCTCTTGATTATGTTAGTGTACATTGATCTTAGTGTTGTAAAGTTGTGCCTTACCAAATAGTTTTTTTTTTCCAGTGTGTGAATTATAGGAGAACTGTACTGCTACAACAAATAATTATTTTGTTATCTCTACACCTACAGTTGTTTTTCTTGGTGTATGCATATTAGCAAACATTTTAAAGGGTGCAGATATTGTAAGCATTACTGATACTGCTTTTCTACTGTTACCTCATGCTAACGGCTCCAAAAGCCACAAATAACTAATCATTACAGCTTCACATCACCTACACCTATTCAAGCAATAAATCATAGAAATCAGGACTTTGAGCTTATCAAATCAAAATCAAATCAAATTTTATTTGTATAGCGCCAAATCACAAGAAAAGTAATCTCAGGACACTTTACAAAGTAAGGTCTAGACCTTACTGTTATCACTATTATTACATAGGGAAAACCCAACAAATACCCCTTGAGCAAGCACTCGGCGACAGTGGGGAGGAAAAAGTCCCTTTAATGGAAGAAACCTTCGACAGACCTCGGCTCTTGGTGGGGGGCCTTCTGCCTCGACCGGTTGGGGTGAGTGGATAGAGGAGAGACAAAAGAAGAAAAGCAACAAG
>NW_018128221.1:504220-525728 GCF_001952655.1 Monopterus albus
ACTGATGTTTCTAAAGCCATTGTAGTAGATGGCACATCTGTGAGAGCTGTGGGAGTGGTCCAACCAGTTTTTTTCTCTAATAGTTGTGATTTTATTTGTAAAGAAGCTCATGAAGTCATTGCTGCTGAGATCTAAGGGAATGTTAAGCTCAACAGCACTGTGGCTCTTTGTCAGTCTGGCTACAGTGCTGAAAAGAAACCTGGGGTTGTTCTTATTTTCCTCAATCAGTGATGAATAAAATGCGGTTCTGGCACTATGAAGGGCTTTCTTATATGTTATTAAACTATCTTTCCAGGCTGTGAAAAACTCTTCTGACTTAGTGGAGCGCTCCTTTCCATTTTTCGTGATGCCTGCTTTAGGGAGCGGAGCTGCGAGCTGTACCATGGGGCTAGCCTTCTCTGTTTCACTGCCTTCCTTTTCAGAGGGGCAATGGTATAAGTGTATTACGCAGGAAGGCTGCAGTAGTATCAACAAGATTATCGATTTGTGTGGGAGTAAAGTTAAGGTGGCCTCCTTCCACTGTGTTGGCAAACGGCACTGAAGTAGATAAAGATGGAATTATTTCCTTAAACTTGGTAACAGCATTGCCAGATAGACATCTGCTGTAGTGGAATTGTTTCCCACATAGAGTATAATCCATTAATGGAAATTCAAAAGTTATTAGAAAATGGTCAGACAGAAGAGGGTTATGGGGAAAAACTATTAAGTGTTCAGTTTCGATGCCATATGTCTGAACAAGATCAAGAGTGTGATTAAAACAGTGAGTGGGTTTATTTACAGTTTGAGAAGAGCCAACTCTTAATAATGAATTAGTCTAATAATGAACAGAATGCATTGGTGAGGCTGTCATTATCGGCATCTACATGAATATTAAAGTCGCCTACTATGATTAATTTATCTGTACTAAGCACTAAATCAGACAGAAAGTCTGAGAATTCACTTAAAAACTCTGAATAAGGAGCAGGTGGACGGTATACAATAACAAACAGAACAGGCTTTTGAGTTTTCCAGTTTGGGTGTGAGAGACTCAGGGTGAGACTTTCAAATGAGTTATAACTATGTTTAGGTCTAGAGTTGATTAATAGGCTTGAGTCAAAGATCGCTGCCACGCCACCACCTCGGCCTGTGTTTCGAGGGATGTGATAGTTACTGTGCCTAGGTGGAGTGGATTCATTTAGGCTGGCATATTCTTCCTGCTGTAACCATGTTTCAGTAAGACACAATAAGTCAATGTGATGTTCACTTATCAAATCATTCACTAACAGAGATTTAGATGAGAGAGATCTGATATTTAATAGTCCACATTTGATTGTCCTATTACTTTCTACTATAAGAGGAGTCATCTTAATTTTAATTAGGTTCTTATGAATAACTCCTCTGGAGTTGATTCTTGATTTATATAATTTAGGTGGGCGGGGGGCAGACACAGTCTCTATGGGGTACTGGGAGCGTTGGGTGGGTAGCAGCTGCAAGGAGACAGCAGAGAGGCGTGTAAGACTGCGACCCTGCATCCTGGACTCAACTCTGGGTTGTCATAATTTAGGTTGTAAAACAAACTCGTCCAGATTTCTAGATAAGAGAGCCGCACCACCCAAAGTGGGATGGATGCCATCTCTACTAATCAGACCAGGTTTTCCCCAAAATGTTTTCCAGTTATCTATGAAGCCCACGTTATTTTATTTGCTTATGGAGCAAACTTTGAGCTTAAGTATTTTTTGAAATTATTTTTGATGGGGCTAGGCTAGCAGTTTCCCCTGCTTCCTGTCAGGCTACTGTACGCTTACTGCAGTTTTATTTTGGGTGGTCTAAGTATTTTCAAAAACCATCCTTCAAAATCATTAACCCGCCTTACTGCATATTCCTTCTGAGGGTAGGTTACTGTTGGTGAAATGAATGGCACTAGCTAGCAAAAGAGCAATGAATGACCTAAAAAGGGTTTAAATGCTGATACTTCTGTTGTTTTGTGTTACGTTTGGTCTGTTTTTCGTCTGTGGATATCACAACCTTTAGCTTGTTAGCAGGGGTAAGCTGTTAGCCTAGCTCAGTTATAGCATCAGTATAATGACTCCCTAAAACTACAGTACAGTCATTTTTATATTTCTTATTCTGCAGCTGTTCAAGAATACACAGTGTATGAATAAGACAAATTTGGGGTCGTTGTGATGTATATCTCTTCACTTTGGTTGTAGACTGTAAAGCTAGAAGTTTTCATCTGCTGCTAGTGTTAGCAAAGCTTGCCTAATGTGTCGGTGCACACCTATTTTCGAAACAGACCATTCTCTCAAGTTTATGGTATAAACATTTTTTATTTTTGCTAACTTTTACTTATTGCTGTGTACAGCTCCTGAAGTTATGGACACAGAATTAGTAACATTTACTGGTAGTGTATGGGTCTCTATTTTTGATATTTTTATGATTTTGGGACACTTGGGACACCAAGCAGTGTTAATGTTGACAGGAATTTTTAATTTAGTCATTTCCTGAAAATTGCAGTTTGCTTCAGTCATTTTTAGTCATAGGTTATACTTTTCATGATACTGTTATGGACTTTGGGAAGGATGTTTCCAGGCTTTAACAAATACATGAACAGGGTATTCTTTCATACATGTAGAAGTGCAGCTGTATGAACCAGTATAATCATTTTTCCCCTTCACAGGTTATATTTATTTTCTGCAAGCCAGCAGTAGGCTGATTCTCCTCACACATTATAAGCAAACAGTCATGCATTGTGAGAACTCTGTCCTCTAGTTTTTCATTGTCCCCAGTGTCTTCACCTTCCTCTGAACTCACTTTACTCACCCTTTGCAGCTTCCCTGTAAACCTTTTGTGGCTAGAAATGATCAGGTGGTACAAGTATAAGTCCACCAGTCATGCATTTTTTGATCAAATAAGAAATAGTGCCAGTTTTTCACCATAACAGCTGCTGGTTTAAAGAACTGATGCATTTTTGAGTCCCAGTTTGAAACCGGATTTGGTGGGAGGCGACAGGGAGCATGACACTGGCCTCCAAACACAAACAAGCTCATTCATCTTTTGCTTCGCCTCATCTGCATAAATTTAAATGTGCAGAATAAACAGTAAAGTGTTAGTTTGTTAGTGCAGCAATGAGCTCCTGGATTGGATCCTGTTAACTATAATGTAGAAGAGAAATGCTCAATTACTCTTGTGTGTGTCTGTGCATGTGTGTCTGTGTATGCTATGCTAATAATTCCATGGAGGGTAGAGGCAATCAAAAACCTCTCACTTTTAATCAGTGTCATGCAGAGCGACACAAACACACACACAAGCTGCTGTAAACCAGTTTGACAACTCCAGTATGGTGAGAGAATATGACACACACACCTGAGAAATTAGAAAAATAAATGGTTATCGAAGGCTGCAAATGGATGAGTAATACAGTATGACACACAGTTACTGCATGTTTAGTACACATCCACACACACACACACACACACACACACACACACACACACACACACACACACACACACACACTGCTGTGGACATAAATGAGGAAATAAAAGACTGTACAGACAGATTCACCATACACAGAAAGGAGAATGCAATCTATTTACATTTGTGTAGTAAGCTGTCACACACACACACACACACACATTGTACCAACACCCACTCTGCAGCCCTCTGGTTGTCTCTGATGCGATTTTGGTCTGCTGCCTTCAGCTTCAGGCAGAAAAAAATGCAAAAAGGGAAGAAAAGCACTAGACAAAAAAGCAACAAGAGTGTACTGTAGAATCACAGCAGAACTGACCTCCCTCTCTGGTGAAGTCTAAAACCAGACCTGCACTAATAAGATGCCTGCCATGCTGATTCATACATCTGCCAATACACGACTGGAGACTTGACTTGTCTTTAATGATGGTCCATCCATCCTTCCATTATCTCTTTCATGATGGTCCATCCATCCTTCCATTATCTATACCTGAATAGGGTCATGGCGGGCTGGAGCCAATCCCAGCTGACATTTTAGACTGTGGGAGGAAGCTAGAGTACCCGGAGAGAACCCACACAGGCTCATGGAGAACATGCAGACTCTGCATAGAGAGACCCTGGGTTGGCCAGGGCTCAAACCCGAAACCTTCTTGTTGTGAGGTGACAGTGCTAACCATACCTACCTATATATCTATAGATGAGTGTCAAGGAAAACCGTAAATCAGTGAGTGGAGAAACATGCAGTAAATGCAGATGGTTGGGGTACCCCGGGTTGGCCGGGACTCAAACCCGAAACCTTTTTGTTGTGAAGTGACAGTGCTAACCATTGCTCTGCTGTACTGCCCATGATGGTAAAGTTGCTACAAAAGACTTGGAATTGTCCTCAAAGGTATAAACTATTTAGAGTTCTGTCAGCAGCAGCCATTACATTCTGTAATTATATAGATGAGTGACAAGGAAAACCGTAAATCAGTGAGTGGAGAAACATGCAGTAAATGCAGATGGTTGGGGTCCACTTGTCCCTTTAGAGGGAAGGGTCACTGCAGATCAATTGTTGTTCTGAGTGACCACCTTTATCCTGAGATGAAACTGTTCTCTTGATGGGAGCGGTCTCCTCCAGGATGACAGTGCCCTCATCACGGAACACAAGGGGTCACTGAATGGTTTGATGAGGATGAACATTATGTGAACTATGTCTCCACAGTCACCAGGTCTAAAATCTAAAGCTTCAGTGTAGCTGATCTCACAGCACAGCTGCTGTCATTAAAGGGTAGCTGCACCTTCAAATTGTCCTAGAAGCCTTTCTCTCAGCATATTAGAGATGTGGCCTTGTGGCTACACAGTGTGTGACATGGAGGGTCAGGGGACGGGACACTGACCATCGCTCAATGTAGCAGGGACAGAGTAAGAGCTAACCAGCCGTGAAAGGCTCCTGTTGGATTTAACTTTTCTGTGCTGGTAAGACAGAAAGTCTAAAGGAGCTTCAACAGCCACCAGCAGCACATTTGTCCCTTGGAGAGAGTCACTGCACGGCTACCTGTGTTGTAGCTGATTTAGCGCTGCGTTCCGTCCGTGGGGGAGTTTCCGTAGCCCTGCTGTTCATGATGGTTAACGTCACTGTTTATCAGCCCTAAATACCTTGTTGAGTCTAGAGTACAGTGGAGGCCTATATGTTATATTTGTTGTGAAATTTGGTTTGCAACCAGGCAAATAAAATCATAATAAAAAAAGAATCAGGCTTGCTGTGTGAGAGACACAAAGTTCAGCGACAGTTAGCCAGTACACTGCTTCTCTTACAGCAGCAGCATACAGATGGGTGACGACAGAGAGGAGAGACTATCACACAGCGCACAGCAGGGGCTTGTCAGGGCCGAGTCTCCAGAGCAGCGTCAGGTCTCCTCTGTCAGAGGAGGAAACATCCTGCTTCCAACCCAGAACCCCTCACAGTGTCCAACCCTCTGTGTCAGACCCACTGTCGTCCTCATGAAGCCATTCAGTGACCTAGAGCTGCAGCCATGAGTCAGTTCACTGGTAGAGGTGGGGTTGACAGTTTTGCAAACAAATTGTATAAACGATCACAATGTTAAGTACTTTGAGAGTTAATTGAAATATGTGGAGTTAGAACTGTAATTGTTTAAGATTTAAATGTGTTTAAGGAAGGTATTCAACAAGACGTGTGGAAACGTCACCTTTGGCTCTGGAGAGTCACAGTGGGACTTTTTCTTAGTGTCTGACATTCTGGGGACAAACAGATCAATCAGATCATCAGGACAACGATCAGCTGATTGATCAGTGGCCCCTGTATTTGTGCTTCCACTCAGGAGTTTCCTCACATTTGTCACTTACCTGTGGATGTCTGGTAGAATGGCAGCAGAATGTCTACGGCAGACGTGGCGGAGTCAGAACCTGACGGAGGACAGCGTTGACTATACTCTGAACAGTAACACGCCTCACCAAGCATCTGGGAACATAGTTTGATTCAGTTCAGCACAGAAAAAGCAAGTCTCTGCTTGTACATCATATCCTGATCACAGGACGTTCTGTTGCTCAGTATCTGCATCTCTGTCTCTTTTAAGTAGTGTGGCAATGAATCATGGATGGATTTGTGCTTTCAAGAAATTTGAAATATTGATGTTTGTATGTCTGTGTGTTCAGCTTTAAGTCTACTCTCCCTCTGACACGCTCACTTCTCTTTTTTATTTCTCCACTGCTCTCCCTCTGACACGTTCACTTCTCTTTTTTATTTCTCCACTGCCGCTGCTGCTGCTGCTGCTAGATTGGTGTCAAGTGCAGGGATCACAACACACACACACTCACACACAAGCACACACAGTCTTTCTTCCTAACAAGTGATACCCATTCATTACATTTTCTGCCCACTGTGTGTGTTCTCTGCACTTGACACCGATCTACCCTGAGGCAGAAGAGTGCGCCATACACTTAGATCTCTCTCTCTCCTGCTGTCTTCCACCTTGATCCAGTTGGCTGAAACAGCGCTCTAATTGGCTGTGCAATGTCAGAGAGACGGTGGGAGTGTGTGTGTGTGTGTGTGTGTGTGTGTGTGTGTATTGACCTTGTTCAATAAAGCAGTCTAATTTTCTAAAGCCTGAAGAGTTCCCCTTATAAACCGCAATGTTCCTTAAACCCCACGTTGTCAAAGCGATGGCCGGACTGATGAGTTTGTCATTCTGACGCTGCATCCAGACAGATTTTCACTCTGCGTGAAAAAGAACCACAGCTCTTCTCATTCACTGGAATAGGAGACATGTGTGTCTTGGGGAAACAGTTGGATCTGCTTCAATTTTCTCTGCAATGCAACGTGACGTCATCTGGCGAGGTGCTGAGCCGGACAGTCACAGACACATCCTGGTGGATCGCTGTGTAACAAGAGCACATTTCTGCTGTCTACCCTGAAATCACATCACAACACAAGATAACACAGCTGCCACTGTGATAACTTTCCAGTGCAGTGTTGTACTGTGAGCATTACAAACCACTGTGCTGTGTTTTGGAGTCTAATAAGCTTCAAACACATGGACCTGCTCCAGACTTCCTGGGTCGTGTTTCATTGCCTCACGTGTAGATAAAAAACGACAACAAAGCCCATTGTGTTGTGTTAAGGTAGCACAAACGTCTGGCTGTGGTTTTGAGGAAACAAGAATAATTAACAAATGAATTATGACGTATTATTATAAGCTAAGGTCAAATAAGACTGTTGATCCCTGGGTTCATGAGCTGCACAGCCCTGCTGTATGTGAAGTTAAAGTGTACTGTTCGAGTGAACGTAGTAATGCATCAGTAACCATAGTCCAAAGACGAGCACTCATTCTGCTAACTGAGTACTTTAGGCAGATTTATGCTACAACTTTTGGACATTTACAACTTTTACTCTGTGGTTTTGTTTTTACTCAACATAAAAGATCTGAGCTCTTCTTCTACCACCAGTGTGTCACTGTTTGGTTTTTCAGTCCAGTTTCTTCCTCATTTGCATAAAGTTTTTAAACCACTTTCCACTTTGAACTGCTCTGTGTCACTTGCCATTCAGCATTGCCTTGTGATGCTGATTGCACAAGATCTGCACAAGACCGGCGGTTTTCAAACCACCAAACGAATGTTCCCCAGGGAACGGGAACCTGCTACAGAACTGAGTTCCTCTATGTGCGTTTCCACCGGAGGAACCAGGGTCTACATTTAGCTCTGTGACATAGTCTACCAAAGTACTTTCTCAAGGTTCAAGAACTGTTAGGGCGAGACCTGCACTACTGAACATCACTGACTGGTCAAATAAATGAAATCATGGCATTCTTACAACACTGCTGTCAACGGGGCGGGCTGGTGAATCATCTTGTGGCTTTGGCCCTGAGGGAATTCCAAATTACAGTGTACGCTAGCCACTTTAACCCCGGGAACGTTCTTGGGCTTTATTTCCTGGGAATGAGAAGTACCAGGAACTTTGGTGTGAAATCTTTGGGTGTCCTCATACTTGTGGCCATATGTCGGAGTTCATCACCTCTCATGGCGTTTAGCTGGAACAAAGCATCGACCAGTGAAGCATCTGACACATAGAGTGGTTAAAACTAGCAGCTTCACTGAGCGTGACGTGCACCTGACAGAACACACACATGCTGTTATCATCTCCATGTATGTCAGGTAGATGATAGTTTCAAAGGCGACACTTATGGTTGAAAGCACACACGTGTGTAAACACACACATACTGAGACAGATGGGTGGCAACACGCCAATTGTTGTAAAATTAATGGCTTGTGATAGCCAATCAAACTCTTGGCAGGCTATGTCAGTAGCCATTCAAACAGCTGGCAGTACGAATGTTGATGAGCTGGATGTCTGTCATTGTCACCTTGTTGGCGTCAGGGGAACGCCTGACCTTCAGCACAGCACCAGACATGTTTTAATATGGCCCACAGAAGTCCTGTCTCACTGGTTTGGTACTGGAGGGATCCTGATGATGAGGACAATGTATGGTAATGTTGTGACAGGCTCACATTAGGTTTAGTGTGTGTATATGTAAAAAAAAAAAACTATTGAGTACATTTAGTAAGAAAAATCTGTTATTTTTCTAACACAGAAACTAAAATAAAATAAAACTTAATAAACTAAGGGACTTGTGATATTGGGCTCTATGGTGGTTAGCACTGTGGCCTCACAGCAAGAAGCTTCTGGGGTTGAACCGGGGCCTTCCTGTTTGGAGTTGACATGCTGTCCCTGTGCCTGTGTGGGTTTCCTCCACGTACTCCCACATGCAGTTTAGGTTTGCTGCTGACTGCAAATTGCCAGTAGGTGTGAGTGTGAATGGTTGTCTCTGTGTCTGTGTGTCTGTCCTGTGGCAGACTGGCCACCTGCCCAGGGGTTGTTATAACTAATGGATGTCTGGAGCTGCCATGACTGACAGCAGATACAGTCAGACCACAGGACACTAGATTTTAATTAGACTTTTTGAATTTCTTTTTTCATTAGAAATGTGTTTGATCGCCTCGCCTCCAAACCAGAGATGTTATTGCTTCTGATGGAGCCAAGGGAGCCCCCTGGCTCTGCTGTAATTTGAACACTATCCTCATGGCTAAGCTGTACAGACTGTAAATCCCTGAAACACAACATGTGATTGGTGATATTGGACTTTATAAATGAATCTGACTTGACTACAGACACTGAAAATATCAACTGAGAAGGCATTGCCCCTTTAATCAAGACGTCTGCAGCACAATGGAAAGCTAACATGTATGTGGTGATGGGGACTCAGCTGAGGGTCAGTGGATGTAGAGTGACCACCCTCATGCAGCCCAGGCTCGGTCACCGTGCGCCTCTGAGACAAACCGACGTGCATCACTCACCGTTCACTAAGTCCGTTCTGGAATGTGCCCAGAGACAGTAGAGGAGAACAGAGCTCGGTAGATTTCAGTAGAGTTGGTGTAGCTTTCACTCAACGAGACACCTCCCCCTCCTCTCGGTCAGCGCGCGCCTCTGAAGCAGCAGCAGCTCGTGCTCAGACCGCGAGCGCACTCACTGCTGAACGGGCTACACGAGACTCTTCCTCACCACCGGCAGTACCGTCGTCACCGTCATCATCCTTCTCCTCCTCAGTGGATGGAGGGATGTTGACAGAAGAGCTTCATCATCGTCTTCATCACCTGCATCCCTCCGTGATCGTCATCATCGCCACCACCGGGAGCGGAGGCAGAGCGGAGCCGCTGCAGCAGCAGCTCTCCGTGGCTAAAAAGTTAAGGAGGATCCGGTTTAATAAGGGGGCACCGGAGGGGATTGTGCCCGGTGTCCGGTATCTTCGAAGGGATTTGGATTTAACGGATCACTGACGGCGCTTCAGAGATCGTCCTCTCAACGGTCCCGGTGCTGAAACTGATCTCCGGTGTGTTTTAACGAACCTCTGACGTTACACTTCTGTTTTTACCGGATCCGGGGGGTTGAATAGACCTGGGCTGGTTTAAACGGATCCCCACAGGTTTGTTGTAACCGATTCCCGCGGATCAGTAACGGATGTTTGACATTTGACAGCCGCCTCCGGTGACTTCCATAACAGATTTTATTATGTTTAACTGGCATCTGGAGTGTTTTAAAGGATTTTTGACGCCAGTAACCGAATCCCTGGACTTGTCCCGGGTTTGCTGATCGCCGGTAACCTCAGCTCTCGTTCCGGTACTAAAATAAGGAGAAGTATAAAACAGTACAACGCCGGTGTCGCCTCCGAGTTTGCAGCGAAAACAACGGGAATAACGGATCTGCTCGGGACTGACACCGGATCATCACCGGGGAGGCTTCTTCATACCCAGGGGACCTAACTCCAATAGAAAGGGAACCGGGGCTCACGGAAGTTCCCGGGGGACCGGAGGAGTTGATGTAGATGTTTACCGGTTAATTAGAGATTCTCTGGAACTGTTAACGACCGGATAGCCTCCATCATTAATACCGGGACTGACCCCGCTGAGGGATGGACTGATTGTTGGCTTTTTAACGGTTCAGCCACCTCTCTCGGTCGGTTCTACTCTGTGCTCCCCTCGATTGGGATCCGTTGCATCAATAATTTTCTGGGGTACCAATCATTTTAAATCCGCGCTTCATCCATCAGCCTCATGAGCTGTGAGGCAGGGATCGTTTAGACCCCGCGGAGCAGCCGTCTGAATCATCTCCACGGCGAAATAAAGCCACATGCTGGCTGTAAATTATCCACTTAACCCCCTCAAGAGAGTTATTGCCGTTATTAAACATCATCTTTCTGCAGATATGTTGAGTGAAGGCATATGAAGCAGCAGTAGAAGGCAGACAAACTAAGATGTCTACCTGCTTTTGGCAGAATGTTTAAACTCTTCACTCTGTTGGTTTTGATGTAAGAATTAACCACAAAAATAACATTTACAATCACTGTTAACATCCCACAAGTGCATTGTCACCACAGACATTTAGAAAATTAGAAAAGTTATACCCATATAAATGTATATAATTAGAAAAGTTATACCCATATAAATGTATATATTCTAAACAAATGTGTGAAAAATTAAGGAACATGCAGTTGCTTGGAAAATAAAGTAACTAACACATAGCTCTTGTCTCAAATTTGACAGAAGAAATCTAATTTTGATTTTTTTTTTTAAAGTTCAGAGTCCAAAACTGATATTTAATCACATTATTCTTGTAGAGAGACTCCTAATACTGACTTTATTGTTCTGAGAGGTGTTTTTTGTCCCAGTATCATAATCATACTCCCATAATAGCCTGATAGGGGTTTATTTATGCCTTATTGCAGGTCTGGTGGAGCTTTAACTCAGAAGAAATTAGCTTTACATCTACCTGGGGACACAAACCTGCTGCTTTAAATCTCCTGTGCTGGTTCAAGCTTTGGTTTAAGTTCTCAGTCGTGGATGCATGTAGCTCCAGTTTAAACAGATTTTAAGGCCTAGTCTCTGAGGAAATCCATCTGAATTGTGCTGTTTGTTTTCCAGTGTATGGATCTTTATTCCAAGTAACTCGAGTCAGTGGTAGTTTAAAGTCCATCTGATCTGCTGTGAAAGTCCATGGATGGTGTGCTCATAGTGCATTCACATCCTCCACAGCATCCCTCCTCCTCCTCTTCGGCCTTGAAATCGAGCTGTGCTGCATTAATTTCTTGTTCCTCACCACAAAACCAAAATGCACACGGCCAGCTCATCCTTTCTGGTTTGTCAGTTTTGTTGCCTGAAATGTGAGATGTGCCACGGTGTTGATTTTCCACCTCGACTCAGAACTGAAGGACATTCATAACGGTCCAGTGGCAGTGAGATCAGAGTTCTGGTTTTCAGAAATATAACTGCTGGATGTTCAGCAGTTTGACAGACGGAGAGCTGGAAACTTTGGGACAATCAAAACACTTTCATGCACATGAGCTGGAATCTGATCTGAGCATAAATGAATTTTTCTGAATCAGATCTTGTCTCTGACTCTGAAACGTAAGGGTATTTCTCTGCCGTTAGAGTGACACTTTCTGCTAAATGGGACTAAACGACAGCAGCCCAGGCACCATGCGGAACGGTCGCGGCCTCTCAGACCAGTGGGCTGACTCAGTGGTGGTCCGTCCTCGAACCACCGAGCGCCACATCACGGTGCACAAGCGTCTGGTGCTGGGCTTTGCCGTGTCCATCCTCACCCTCATCATTGTCACAGCAGTGGCTGTAGTGCTTAGTGTTCGCTTCGAGGAGTGTGGGGGACAAGACCGCAATGGAGAAAGAGGAGATTCGGGTTCCCGGGGAGCCGGTGGGTCCGTAAGGTTGAATGGGAGCAGAGGGGAGAGGACTGGGGACAGGGGAGATGAGGAGGCGGTCCAGCCCTGGAGAAACTCACGGCTGCCAGGCTCAGCGAGGCCACGGCACTATGACCTGCGGCTCGCCGTGTACATGGACAACTTCACCTTCTCCGGAGAGGTCAGCATCGAGCTGGAGTGTGTCAACGCCACCCGATTCATCGTGCTCCACGTTGATCGCCTCGAGGTACGGTGGCCTGAGTGACAGATCTGAGTTTTGTAAATAAGCAAAACATTAAGCATCAAGTAATCGCAAACAACAAACATCACAGATTCACTGACTTCCTGCCCTGATAGAAACCACAAAACATTTTCTGTAGTTGTAAAATGCCTGGTGATGTTATGACTACTGTAGAGGTAAAATGGGTACTAAGAGGAAGTCTTCATGGGTGTCGCTTGTTGTTTGCGGCTATACAAACAGAGTTCTGTCTGACATTAAGGCTTTGTAAATCTTGGTGTGGCCAAGCTCTCAGAGTAGTTTATCAGCAGTAAGAATTTAAGAATTTCTCACAAGTGTAGACGCCTTTTGAGCTCTTAAAATCAAAGTGGTTCATTCCCTACAGCGCAGGAGCTCAGTACGTTCTGTCTTCATAGTAATTGTTCATATTTCTACTGTAATTACTCTCTGCATTATGAGTATCTTCAGAAAATGTAATCAAAGTCCATCCATAGTTTGTTGAGAGATGTACTGTAATAGGTGTAATTCCCGGTAAGCAGTAATTTGATGATGTGCAGGACAAAAGACATCCAGAGATCCGTGTTAAAACTCGGCTAAACCTGGCTGATGGGTTTTAATCAGCCCAAAAAGTAAACGCACAAACTGTAATGACCTTTATGACTCACGCCACAGACACAGGTTTGTATGTGGGTTGTTGGTCCTGTAAAGATCATGCTTGCTGTACTTTATCCAGTAGGTGTTGTGTTGATGTTGTAGGTATAGTACAGATTAGTAAATCCTCATGCAAATACTGTTGAGAATGTCCATCACATCAAATCTCATAAAGCAGTAGCAGGTACGATTCTGTGGATGTAGACGTGTTGCTGTCCTGGTGATTTTTCTCAAACAGCCCTCGTCGTTTGCATCTGATGCTTTTTTCTGTGTTGGAAAACAACCGCTCTCTAACAAAGAATGTTTATTTCTAGATTTTGCCTCTGAGATTTTCTTAACGAGGCTAATTAACAGTCAAATTTTCTGCTTCAGCCCAATTTTCGTGAGGCGGCTCGGTGGAAGAAAGCCTCAGAGAAACGCCTGAGCAGCGTGATTTCTTCTGGCTGGTCATCAAGGCTAATGTGGTAGAAGCATACATAGTCTAATTTGGGCAGAGGCCTGTTAAAAACCCTGCAGCCTGTTTTGTATTTGTGTGCAAGCACACAGTGAATTAAAGGTGTTGTTGGGTGCCAGGCAGGTTTCCAGAGGTATCCTCAGAGTTAATACATTATGAAAAGAAAAACTGTCACAATGTGAAAAGGATAAAAATAGATGCAGCTGGAAGAAATAGGAGAGAAAAATACTTCTGCAAGGAGCTCTTTATTCTCAGAGTCAAAGCAATGTCACAAGTACAAAATGCATTTAGCATTCAACAAAACTAAAGTAGAAAAGTGCTTAAAGCGTCACTGTGGTGGTTTTACATGTGCATATTTTATTACATGGACTACAAATCCTTAACAAATCCTGCTGAGCTTTGTCCAAAACATGCCACACATACTGCACTGCCAGTTCCTAGACTGATTTCTTCTCTGCAGGCAGCCATTGGTTTCAGTTCTCGTCTGTGAAAATGAACTTGTTGAGACCCCAGTGGCTCACGGAGGTCAATCTGGAGTCACATACCGACCAGAGAGACATGGTAAAAAATGCATGAAAAGATTGTTGTATTCAAACAGTGCTGGGGCGTTCAATGACCGCCGTGATCAGTTCAGGCGAGACGGATCAAACCAGCAACAAGCAAACTGCAAATTTAAAAAGTGTTTTGATGGAGCGGAACATTTGAAGGCATCACAAGGTGTGGTGCTGCATTTGCTGACTCACTAGAAAACCCTGAAAAACATCCTTTTAATCCCAGATGTTTCCTCTCTATGTCAGCAGGTGCTCTGTTTGTATCGATCACTTCATTAATCAGATCACAAGCACACACACAAAGAGGCACTGACACGCACACACTCGCTGTTTGATTAGCTGAGGATTGCTGAGGTGTGATAATGTGGAGACCCCAAGGGTTCTCATGGTTCCCAGCATGCACTGCTGTTCATCTCAGAAGATATTAAACATGATTTTTGTCAGACTGAACCTGATTCCCCTGTTTCTCCTTCTGTATGTGTCATCGTTTTACTTCTTCCAGTTTGCAGTGGATTTGTGTATTATTAGCAGTGATGTGATACACAGGAGTGAGGTTAGAGATGCCAATAATGGGAAACAAACCGGAGCCACTGGGCGTCAGGAAGGAGGCCGGAAAAGGTGCATTTACTGACACATCCTGGCGGAACAGGTCATGCTAGAAGCTTGGTGACGTAGCGGCCGCGTGCACTCTAATTTAACAGTTAATCTAAACGCCTATTTTTGTACCATCCATTCCTGTCTCCCTGTCTCACGACTAAAAGTTGAAGTGCAAAGTAATTAATATGATAGTTTCCTACACGTTTGACCCAGAAGTCAGGATGGTTTTCAGTTGGTCAGCAGTACAAATGTGCACGTTAATGCTGAATGACTTTGCTGCAGTGAGAAAACCAGCCAGTCCACCGAAATGAGCTGAGAACAGTCCAGACTGTTATAAATACTGATAGTGCTGGGCCCAATGATAGAAACCAGACTGAGTAAGATGCTAGTGTTCTCCAGCACTCCTGTTTCCCTCAGGGTGTGTGTTATACTGGCTTTTACAGTATGTGCAAAGTGCATTTTCTTGCCATTCAACGGACACTTCTGTGTTTGAAAGAATTGCCTTGTCTGTTTATTTATTTTGCATCATTTCACTCTGTTTAACATGAGCAGCACAACTGCAGACGTTTTGCTAATATTGTTAAAATGCACTAATGGCACGCCCACGCAGGTTATCTCCCACTTATCTGACTGATTAAGCCTCCTCTCAGGCCCTCGCTTGGCTGACACAGCCCTTACTTTCCGTTGGTTATGGTTGCACTTGTTAGGGTGTTTGTAGACTTGATTTTATTCATTGCAGTGAGTTTGGTGACGTTTACTTTAATTACAAGAAAATCCTCACCCATCCCCAGAAATAAGTGAAAACAGCCGAGCGGCCTTGCGGTGCCTTTAATGAGTGGCACGCTCCTCTTCATTCACAGTTCTTCCCCTCAGTCACTGACCGTCTCTGCCGTTTCATCACCAGCTGGGCAGTTTGACTCTGCAGCCTCACAATGAAATATGGATGAACCTGGGCAAGCCAGTTGATAAACAGTCTGGCTTCTTTCTTTCTTGTAAACTCCAAAGTAAGTAGACTTTAAGCTGCCTGCAGCCTCACACACACCATGTGTTGTACGGGTGGTCCCAGTCACATCACCACAGCATCATGTCCAGCATCTCAAACAGCTTACAGTGAGTCAAATGTTACTTAGCAGCATTGATCTGACAGACTGTAAAGGCTGCGAGCCTAAAAGTACTCATGCATCTTATTAGAGGTAGGCTGTGGATTATTGTAAACACAGTTGGTGTTTATTTTCAGGCTTCTGAATCATAATGCCTTGTGTGTATCCTTAAGACTTGACAAAAGTGTTGAATGCATTGCTAACTCATTACTCATTAAGTCATAACAAAGCTAATTTTTCAAAAACTTTTCTATTTCCAGCATTTTCACCTCTTTGTGCCTTTGTTGATGCACTACTATGTTACTAATTGTCAAAGAGGTAAAGACGTGCACCTGGTGACTGGAATGTGTGTCATGTCATCCATGTTCTTCTGTGTATGACATGAAAACACTGGCTACCAGTGGTCAAAATGCCACAGGGTGCTTTTTAATTTCAAACCATTTTTACTTATTCAAATATCAAACAGAGAAAATGTGATTATACTGTAACAGCTCTGAGTATTTGTAGTATGTTTTAATAGTGAGTCGGGTTGCAAAGCTATGAGATTTTAACAGTATAATAACTGTCTCAGAAAATGTCAAAGTACTATGTGTATGATGTTACACAATTATTATTATTATCAGCCACAACCACTCTCAGAGGAATGAAAACAAAAGGGTCTTTTTTGTAATAGCTAATGACTTTGCTAGGTGATTGAGCTGGACTGAGCATAAAGAATAAACAGAATTATAAACGTGATTTAAAAAAATAGCATGTAACTATAACGTGTTATATAACTAAAGCCTGTTTGCAATGTTAGCACCAGGTGTAGAGGAAGTATTCACATCCTTTACTTTAGTAAAAGTACTAATATCACACTGTAAAAGTAGTCTGCACTGAAAATGTTAAGTAAATTTAAGTGTTATTAAAGTATTAAAGTGGAAAAGGGATATTGAATGCAAATATACTGTATCATTGAATGAACAGCCTAGCACTCATGCATTGATGTAAAAGCAGAGGTTTTACTACTAGAGCTCTTTGGAACTAGATTTTATCCAAGTGCAGCTACTGATTATTTTCATTACAGATCAACCTGCTGATAATTTTCTCCATTAATCAACTGACTGGTTTGTAAAACTTCTGGCAGTAGTGAGAAATGGCGTCACAATGATGTAAACGATGATCAGCTAATTTACTGCAGGTGTGCGACAGCGCAGCCAGACTGGTCCTTGAAATGCGTTTCTCTAGTTGGCTTCTAAGTCCCACAGCTGGAAGACACACATATGGATTACTGTACATTTATAAGACAAAAGTATAATATTTTCAGACACCTTCAGTCTTATACAATATAGCGCTTCAATGGGACACCAAAACAGCATGGCTGGAAAACATTTTAAAGGTGCATTACTAAGACACAGATGTGGCTTTCTTCCTTCTGGGTGTGTAAGTACTGTAGCTGGCTTATAAGTAATGCTGGCATCATTAGCAAGCTAATGTTAGCTTTTCAATTTTGTACCTTTGTACTAAATTATTCTGGCTATAATTTGGAGTCATTCCAGCTGACTGCAGGGTTAGTGTTGTGTTGTCTAATTAGTGGAAACCAGTGTGTTTTCCTGGATTACCAAATGAAGTAATTTTGCTAATTGTTGCTCAGCTTTGGTCCAGGTTATGTTGGACAGAATACTGCAGTCCATGTAGCATTTCAGTGATAAGTTGTTAAAATTTACGCCATCAACACAACTAGAAAAGTGGGGAGTGTGTTCAACTATCAAAGCGCAACATGAAATTTCTCATTTCACATACAATTCATGGTTATGTGTGTCAGGTATGTAACATTGAATGAGATGTGATAGTGGACAGAACGTTAGTACTGTATCAATATTACTGGGAAAAACATTCCTCTGTATAATTTGCTTGTGTTACTGCAGATACATCTGTAACAAACAATGTTAGACATACATATTCATTTAATTGAATGTAAACCTCTTTATTTGACATTGTGTCGCTGCAATGCCACTGAATACCACAGGCTCTATTCTGGAGCTGATTATTACTGCTGCACTACCTACCACAATGGTTTCTGGCTGTCTGACCATGTATGACCTAGTTTCACAGACAGGGCAAGAGGGGCAACAAGGAACAGTGGGAGAAGAGGAGGGGAAGCTGCTTGAGTTTGTTTTGACTCTCACTTCACCCTTAACGGTTGAAAATTAGAGGGCGAAGTTACTTAATGAAACTTTGAAACCTTAATGCTGCTTTGAAGAAATTCATTAAAACCATTTAATAAATACCGGTACATTTTTACTGCAAAAGATGTGCATCCTGATCATTGCCACACTTCATACACAAGAAAAGCAGAATGTGAATGAGAAAGATAAAAAATATGCATTAAAAACAAACTAAACTTTCTCTACATAAAAGAATTATAACTGTATTTTTCAAATATAACAACACAAGAATAAAAAGATAAACATCCTATAAAACATGATCTATATTGGACGTACTACCTTTTATACATATTTTATTTATATTTATACATATTTTAAAAAAAAATGGACATTCAGTACAAAGTGGGATTGTGTGAGTGAGTACGTGTTGTACCTCCACAGCATAGACTGAGAACGCAGTAGTCAGCAGATTACTGGTAGGACAGGCGTGGCAGTATTGCACCATGCTCAGACGACTGGTCCTGATCTCCAACAACATGTCTGATGTGTCCACATCAAACACCTGAAAAACAGACATTTGGATTTACCCACCTAAAATGGCAATAAATACAAATTTACTGTATATTACACCTTACCAAGAACAGAAATCTGAGGCCATTAATATCAGTTTGTGAGAGAGAGAAAAAAATTGTAACAATATTTGTTTTAAACAAATAGAACACCAAAACCTTTTTCAAAAAGGACAAGTTAAATGATGGAAAATAAGAAATGTGACCTAGACATGAACTGAATTTGATATTTTACAGCTGAAAACCTGCCAGTGCTCCCTGCTGGACAAGCTGTGTAATAATGGCACTATCTACATGACCTCAAATATATCTCTGGTAATTTTATATACACATTGTGGTGTGCTAAAACCAGATGATTTCTCCTCTCATGAAAGCCAAAGAAACAAGCTCAGACACCTCCGCAGTGTTTGGGTTGTTTTCTGGAAACCAAATGAATGAAGATGTAGAATACACGGATCAACTAATTACAGGACAAGACTGACTGACTGTGGAAAGCTCAGAAGAGGAGGGGCTGTGCACATTTACAACCAGGACACATGTTCTTGATAGTGGAAGACAATCTGTCAAACAGACAGACTCTCTCTTCCATCTCCTTCAATGAAATGACATGCAACAATAAGTTTAGGGAGAATAAGTGAACCCTGTTGTGTTGGATTTTTATCTGTACAGCTGAAAAATGTACGACAAGACAGATTCAAACTATCTTCACCCTTTATCTCACATTTAGGACTGCCCACACATAGCAAACTACAAACAATAAGAGTTTCTACTCAATAAAAAATGATCCTTACACACAAATCGTTACATTCCACAATGCTCACCAAAACAGCATTCCTGGCAGCACAAATGATGCGTTTGCTGTCTGCCGTCCAGGTGCTGCACTTGACAAGCACCTCTTCATCGCTCTCTGCAAACATGTTCCTCACATTGATTGTCTTCCACACGTTGGCAGATTATACTTGAAATAGCTGCACACACACATACATACACACACGGCAACACACAAAACACAGTAGGAGCATGTCAGTACAGAATAAATTCTAAAAGTACTGTAGTTTGAAAGCATCTGTGAACACAAACCTATATGATGTTTAAAAATGCAAAGTATTTTTTCTACAGGATTCCCAAAGGTTCCTGATGTTCCTTCTAGAGGTGCCATCATCCTACTTTATTAGTAACAACAGACATGATCACATTTATTTTTGCCAAGCACACATTCGTCTCGGGTAAATTAGAGAAAAATTAGGTGCTGCAGCTTTTATTTACATTTGCTTTTCTGCCCTGCTGAGCTATACCTGCACCATTTGAGACATTTGAGTTTATAAAATAGTTTGGACAATTTTAAGTATAAATCATCTTATAACATAAAATATGTTCTCAATCCAACAAAGCAAACAGAAAAGGTGTCTTTTATAATTAGCATTGCCACCAATATAGAGTAGTAGATTTTCTTACTGGCACCGACCATATTTGCTGTACTTAACATTTGTTACATTGTATTGCTTTGTAACTGTCCAAACGACAGGTTTCATTTGAGATGTGGGTTTATGTTTGTTATTAATAAGGAGTTATTATTACTATTGAGGAATTGGTTGAAATGTCATAAATAAAATGTCAAGTGTTAACAGAGATGAAGGGATCTGAGAAATGTATTACTTTAAAACCAGGTTTGGTTAAAAGAGCACTATTGTTGGTAAAGAGGTTTATTTTGAAGGGCAGTATGTGTCAACCATGCGACTGGAGTTGAGTGAGGGGCGCCAATGTGGCATTATGGGACAGAGTCAACATGGACACAGAGAAGAGACATACAGCCCCAAAGTTATTATTCTGCACATGGTTCTAGAGGCGCAAACGGTAAAATGTGTATATGTTGTATTTGTGCTTAATGTTGTTCATGTGCCTCTATTTGTATAGATTTAAGAATCTTTATTGTCACTTTGTCTGTAGTTTTCAGGGTGTCTGAGGGAACACAGAGAGAGAAAAATAAAACTTTCTGGAGACATCTGTACGAAGCGTGGCGATCCTTAAAACTAGATCTAAACCAGTGAAGTTACAGCGTTATTACAAATTGCAATAAATATGTCACAGTGCATTATGTCACACTGTTTATGGTCAGTTGTCTTAGGAAAGGATTCTTTACTTAATTTAATGGCACTCACCTTTATGGTGCCATCATTGGAGGACGTTGACTCATAGTTGTCTTCAGGGGAGAAGCAGCAGTGGTTGACTGGCTCAAAGTGGCCAAACAGGGTGTTCTGGGAAGACGGCTTGTTGGGGTTTCACATCTACAGATACAGAGAAATACAATGAGAATGAGACAGAAATAATGAAAGAATGAAAACATTAGAAATTCAACTGTTGCTCATTGTAACACAATTAATATAACTTAATTTTCTTGCTATTGTATGTATAAGATATTTTAAACATTTAGACACTGTATGATGAAAACACATACTATACATGGATAGAAGGAGTCACACCACAAAAAAGTCACCATATGTCTGTACTCTTGACACCTTGACGCTCAGATATTTGTCATTGGAGCAGGTGACCAGCAGGAGGCACCGTGTCATGTTGGTAAACT
Organism: Monopterus albus; assembly: GCF_001952655.1. Classification (NCBI taxonomy): domain Eukaryota; kingdom Metazoa; phylum Chordata; class Actinopteri; order Synbranchiformes; family Synbranchidae; genus Monopterus; species Monopterus albus. The sequence goes on from NW_018128221.1 coordinate 525,306, forward strand.
GAGTGGTTGACCTGCTCTTCATGCTCCTCCTCAAAGACCCTCAGCAGCATGGCTCGCTCTACATTCCACACCTAACACACTTTCAAGATTTTTAAGATGAAATGAAAAAAAAGGGTGTTGGATTTTTAATGTGTCATTTTGTGTGTAATTTATTTGTCCCTTTGTTGCTATAAACCAAGTTGGTCATAATGGGGGAGTGGACAGTTACCTGCTCACCTTTACTTTCCTGTCACTAATAGTGGTGGGCGGATTGATCTAAAGTATCGATACCAACCTTAGTATCGCTATCGATCGATACTTGTGTATCAGTTTCTCTTTTCTACATTGAGTACACAACCCCTGTTACACTATAGTGGTTGTGTGGCTGCATGATGGCAGAGAAAAAGCGGAGCACTATTTGGAGCTATTTTACAGCTGCAGACA
>NW_018128221.1:527696-527974 GCF_001952655.1 Monopterus albus
TGACCAAGCTAAGATCCTGTGAGACTTTAAGATACAAACTGACAAACTAGTAACGGCCAACCAACCGGACATAGTAGTGGTGGACAAACAGAAAAAGAAGGCCGTAGTGATAGATGTAGCAATCCCAAGCGATAGCAACATCAGGAAGAAGGAACACGAGAAGCTTGAGAAATACCAAGGGCTGAAAGAAGAGCTAGAAAAGATGTGGAAGGTGAAGGCACAAGTGGTCCCCGTGGTAATAGGAACATTGGGGGCTGTGACCCCCAAACGGGGAGCGT
>NW_018128221.1:528069-532581 GCF_001952655.1 Monopterus albus
GTCCGAGGAACAGCTAAGATACTGTGCAGGACCCTCAAGCTCCCAGGCCTCTGGTAGAGGGCCCGAGCTTGAAGGAAGGAATACCAGACCGCCCTGAAGTGGGGGGCGAGTGGGGAATTTATATATATGTATATTTCCTATACTCAAATTTTTACACTTTTTTGTATTTTTTTCAAATACTTTTTCCCCTTTATTTTAGTCCTACACCTTTACACATTTCTTTACTTTGGGTGCTGTGATTAAAGTATCTATCTATCTATCTATCTATCTATCTATCTATCTATCTATCTATCTATCTATCTATCTATCTATCTATCTATCTATCTATCTAACAAAATACCTAAAGAGCTGCTGTTACTATCAGTGTGTTCTTGTTATTGTGTCCATCCTGGGTGCAGTGATGTGGTCGTGTTTAGCAGAGAGTGAACCCTCGTCCAAAGCGATGTCATCAGACTGTAGAGAGTCAGAGAGCGATGCCTCTGACGGGTCGATGAGCAGAGCTGCACATACAGGAGGCTGAGAGTCATGACTGATGACAACAAACAAAAAAGCAACAAGACAGTCTGACAAACTCAAGTCTCGATCATGTGAGGCGTTAGCTGAATTTAAGTGTCAAGGAATAAAAATTTATTTACACATTTTTGGGCTTTTATTGTGACAGTTTTGACAAATGACAGAATCGTACACCCTCTCTTGTTTTAAATCAATAATATTCTGTAAAGAAGCTATGACTGTTCAATGATACTGTCAGACTCTTTATTTAAGACTGATTCCAGTGCTGCTGGGCATTAAAAATAATTTAATATAATTGGAAAATTAAATATATATGACATATCAAATGAGACAGCTTATTTAAATGTCCAAATTGACTTACTCTTTGTATCATTGATTTCTTCATTGGCTTCTTCAGCTTCAGATCAGTCTCTTTTGGCAATAATCATACATTTGCTTATATAATATATCCAGCAACAGCTTTAATCTGCTGCTGATAATATTGAACTGGTGTTAAATATATTTAGACAAAAACTTCTTTTAAAGGTAAAGTTTCTGACTCAGCATTATGCCAGAACACCAGCTGGTTTGGCCTCTGTGTGTTTTCACCACCAGTGGTCCTATGTGGACTGCCGGCTGCTGTTGGGATCAATACTGGGTCAGTGCAGCAGCTGATGGACCAGCAACGCTCGATCACAACACAACATCCTGCTAGTTAAAGGTTAATGCTCCAGCTGACAGAAATTTGGTTACTGTTGACTTTCTGCACTAACCTGATTTCCTCCAAAGGAGAAACCCAGGTTTCTAAGTGACTGAAGCAATCTGCATAACACAATTAGTGCTAACTGGGTTTTTTTTTTTATGTGAACATGTCCATGTCAGAGTTTGACACTGTGGGAGCACTGAGGTGGGCTTAAACTATTAGAAATAATTGCTGAAATAATTGAAAATAAATAAGTCAGCTTTCTCTTATTAAGAAATACAAGTAGTATGACTAATACATAGTTCATAGACATGCTAATCTGATGACTAACCTGCAAAGTAAAAATCAAAACAGATTATTTTTAAAAATGCATTAGTTTTTGACAGAAAGCTGTCAGATTTCCACAGCATCAATGTCCTACTGTCCAGTTTACACACAGCTCAGATGTATGTGTGACAAAGGCTAACTCTTAGCTTAGGCATTAGCTTGATGGAGCAGTGCGGTTAATGCTAACGAACACACACATGCTCCACAATGAGATCTGCTTAAAATCCAGCATTACTATAAACCCCAGGCTGAACGTAAACATTTAAATGCTTGGAGGAGGAGGCTTAATTAGCACTCACACACTGTATCACTGTTTTAGCTTAGTATTGATCTTTATGCAAATGAGGTGAAAATGAGTGTGATGTTGATGCAGTTGTCGTCTGTCATTACAACTAGTTCAGAGCCTGGGTTTATCAAGTGTCCCAGAGTAGGAAATCACTCCTGACTGGCCAGCGATTCTCATGGTGATGCATTTCACAAGCAGAAGTAAGAGCGTTTAATCAGTATTACTAATTTAGGAAACTACTCCCATCTCCACCAAATGTAGTAGAGCTCTGGAGGTGTGCTAGCAGGTTAGGAGCTGCCAGGATGTGGCATTGGCACACAGATGTGGCAGGAGAGATGTTTTGCTATCACTTAATGACACTGAGAAGACGCCATCTAGCCAAAAGTCGCGCAGTTCTGTGTCAGACATTGTGTTGGATGCAACAACAAGAACACCTAGTGTCTCCACAGAAACCAAGGTCGTCATCATTTCAGTTGTTTCACACCAGATAAACTGTCTATTTGTTGTGTTACATCTTAGTAGCAGTTCAGTGGAACAAGAGACAAACAAACAGCTCCTTTTTAAATGGATTCTTTTAGTGAATATATGATTTTACTGTGAAGCAACTGCCAGTGACATTGCCAACATCTACTATCTCTGTAGCTCTTCACCAAATGTAACATATCATCAGTGTTAGAAAGTCCCATTATTTCAGACTCAAAATGAAGTTGAAGGCTGAACAGTTTTTCCTCCGCTGCTAAGGTTCACATGTGTGGGTTTAGCTAATGCAGCTTTCCAACCCAGCAAAATTCAGCATGCTTTATGTCAGTGTTATTTCTTTACAAAGTGCACTTCATCAGGTGGGTCATTGCCCTGGAGACCAGCTGGATGGGCTGACTCATTGTACCTGTGTGTTAAAATGTTCCAGCTGTGAGTTTTAGAAAGTGCATGGAGCAGAACTTTCCAGACTTCTAGAAGAAACACTTGAGCAGAGCTGTTTTCTCTCCCCCTCAGATCCTGTGAGGAACTTTTTCATTAGACTCAAGCTGTTTTTACAGGGCCGCCTTTCTTTAACGAGGAGAGGAATTACAGTTAACGAGGAGAGCGAGACAAGAAGGGTTTGATGAGGAAAAGAGATTCTGCAGTGTTAATGAGAGAGACAGATGGTGAATGAAGGCTAGGTGAGTCCACGTTTTAATAGAAGCTGGCTTATTCACTGCCTCCTCTTCTTCTCTCTTTTATTTTGAAAGAGTAATCCAGGGTTGAGATGTTTCGAATCAGTACAGCATTCCCCACACTGCAGCGTACATGTCAGAGGGTAACCTGTCTAATGGCAGTCAACTGAAACAAAAAAGATAAAATACACTCATTTTATGAGCCCCTCACACACACACGCACACACACGCAGAGGATGAGGATAAGCTGCTGTGTAATGGAGGTCACCAGAAGTCAAAGATGGTGGTTTGAACCGAGCTTCTGACTCTTGGACCTGAGCTGGATATTTACGTGCTAACTTTTAGCCCCAGACATGGCTGTCCAGATAGAGCGTGTTAGTCCGACACTGGTTGTGGACATATTGGTAGTAGATTAACTCTACACATTCACAGGTCTCACTGGATGAATCCTAATGATTTTGGTGGTCATCTAAGCAAAAGTACCAAAAGTACCATAAACAATCACTGCTATCTGAATGTTTGCATTTTTTCTTTGTTATTCTGTGACAGGGAAACTGTAGATTTGGGGTATGGACTGTTAAACTTGATTTATACTCACTGCTTTCACCCGTGTGCCAGGTGGTGCACACCAAAAATTACATCACAACTGCTGGTGCATGGTGTGCATTGGTGTCGTTTTGCCAGGTCGCACACCTCTCGATCTTTGTAACTTGGCACACGCTGAGCAGAAAATGCCAGGTAATTTTGCCCAGACTGAAGATTGGATAAACCTTTCTTAACAGCATGCTCTTCATTACGGGAAAGCGTCCAACAGGCTACTGTGACCAGTGTCAGGAAAGTGAATCAGTGGAACGTGTATTAGTAGGGTGTAGTAGGAGCGAAGACCGAAGGGTGATAATCACAAAGCTACAGAGTGTAGGGCTAGGAAAAATCAGTGTGAAAAAATATAATTAAACACGGAGACAGGGCGGAGGGCCGAAAGGCTACTGGACTACAGGTATGGTTTTAAAAGAAATTGACTTTGAGGTGGTTTAAAACCAAAAGAAGGCAGTAATGCAACGTTAAGGATGTTAGCTGCAGCAAAACCTAAAAGAAGAAAAGGAGGAGGAGAAAAATGAAGCAAGAAATGTACAAGCAGGGGTCAAACATTCAGTAGGACCCTATACAGACAGAGGCGCTGTACAAAATGACGCAGCTACAATACTAATGTTGCTAGCAGACTGGTTGAACAGTCTTGGTAGCGGCACTTGTATGTTGATGTTTCCTAAGCTAAACAGGTTGTCTGTCCTTATCTGATCTCGGCATCAGGATCATATTATTGTACAGTTTGGGAAAATTCTGAAACATTGGTTACATACTGTAACCTGGGGCTCTGTGAGTATACAGTCAGGGAAAAAATTATTTGAACCCCAGCTGATTTTGTAAGTTTGCCCACTAACAAAGAAATGATCAGTCTACAATTTCAATGGTAGGTTTATGTGAACCGTGAGAGACGCAACAATAACAAAAAAAATCCAGAAAAATGCATTACAAAAAAAGTTATACATGAA
>NW_018128221.1:533361-557188 GCF_001952655.1 Monopterus albus
CAACAAAGGATTGGCTCAAGAAGAAGCATATTAAGGTCATGGAGTGGCCTAGTCAGTCTCCAGACCTTAATCCCATAGAAAATCTGTGGAGGGAGCTGAAGGTTCGAGTTGCCAAACATCAGCCACGAAATATTAATGACTTGGAGAGGATCTGCAAAGAGGAGTGGGTCAAAATCCCCCCTGAGATGTGTACAAACCTTGTGGCCAACTACGAGAAATGTCTGACCTCTGTGATTGCCAACAAAGGTTTTGCCACCAAGCACTAAAGCACATTTTGTAAAGGGATCAAATACTTATTTCATTCATGAAAATGCAAATTACTTTATAACTTTTTTTGTAATGCATTTTTCTGGATTTTTTGTTATTGTTGTGTCTCTCACTGTTCACATAAACCTACCACTGACATTGTAGACTGATCATTTCTTTGTTAGTGGGCAAAATTACAAAATCAGCTGGGGTTCAAATCATTTTTTCCCTGACTGTAGGCCAAACCAGGGCCAAGCTGTGACTGGCTGCGCACAGAGAGGTCAGTGCAAAGTTCAACAAATTTGAACTTCTGGCACACCCCGCTCTGCACTGCGCACCACAGTGGCAAGGCCTGTGCATATAGTCAGACAAAACAAGATGTCAGCTCCTACATCTTTGATAGACCAAATAGTTAATCAGAGAATAGCCTGTGGATTAATCACCACCACTGTCTGAAGGTGAGCTAACAGACACCAGTTATCATTCTGAGTTTCTTATAGTTTGTCTTTCATGACACTAGCCAAACATTTACAGGGACAAACTGTATATCTATCTCCCTTTTCTTCCTCTCCTCCTCCTTCCCATTCCATTTATCCTTACCTCCTCTTTCCTTGCTCCCTATATAAATGAGCAGAATTGAAATCTGATCAAATGAAAACCACGACTCCCCTCCCAGCGCCTCCTCCATCAGTGGCATATTTTACACTGAAGATGATGAATCAGCTTTTCTCAGGCTTCCTGTGTAAAACTATAGCTGCACTAATGCACACGCACACACATTTTGCAGTCTTTTCAATATGAAAGAGGGGAACTGCAATTTGAGATGGTGCTTAAAGAGATGGATATAGAAATAAAGCACACTTCTAACACTCATATGTTGGTACTTCTGTCTTTGTGAGGACACTCACTGACTTAATGCGTCTCCAGATGACACGATTTTTTGTCTGATAATATGGTCACTGTATCAAATTACACAATTATAGAGTAATAAATTATCGCCGGGACTTTGACGAAGGATGTGATGACTACATGTTGGTACCTGACACATCACAGCCTGGGGTCATTCATGACTTGGGTGATGTCATTGATCTGAGGTGCCAGGGACCATGAACAAGAATGGAAACACAGGAAGGTGTTTGGAAAAGCATAAAAGGATAAATAAAAAAAATGACTGAGGACCTCTCTGTAGGCCACAGGAAGACAGCAGTGAACCAGGTCTAAAACCTCAAACAGATCTTTGAAGGTGTGCGGACTGGACAATGTATCCTCTCTATGCAGAAATGTCCTCACAAGGATGGTTTTGAACTTATATTCGGCCATGCTACCATAGAAAGACACACACAAAGAGATGTACACACCTCATTCAGATTCAGAGATATGACTGAAGTGGAAACTGTCGAGTCAGGTGCTTTTCTGTCTCTGTTTGTGTGTGTGTGCATGTCTGTCTGTGTTTGCGTGGACAAACTTTAGTCCAGTACTATCCTTGTGAGGACCTTCAATGGGCTCTTTGAGGGTTCGGACCTGGTGTTAGAGTTCACCCTGCATTATGTCAGTGAAGGTGCTCACAACTATAGAAATGTTTGTGTGTGTGAGAAGTGTTTTATTTCCAGATCCATCTCACAGAAACACACACACACCATGCTGGACACACTGACATCTTTAAGCAACGCCTCAACTTGCAGCACCTCACTTTCACACTGGAAAGACTGCAGTACCTGTGTGTGTGTGTGTGTGTGTGTGTGTGTGTGCGTGTGCATGTGTCCCCGGTGTGTCACACACATGACTGTACACTTCTTCGGTGGTGTATATGGACAAGATAATGGCAAACATTACAGCAGGAAATGATGTCATTTCCATTTCTTTCATTTCCATTCTCTCCAGGAGACGAAGCGAAGTGTCACCACCTGAATTCATGCATGAGTGTGTTTGCTTGTTTGTGTGTTTATGTGTATGTGTGTTTATGTGTCATGGTCGTCCAGGGCAACACTGTTGGGTTGGTTGTCAATCAGGATTACTGTGACAACAAGCATTGCCTTGGCAGCGCCGACTGTTGGCAACCTGCAGGACGTCGCCTTGCATGTATGTGTGTGTGTGTTAATATTGGGGTTTAATTGAGCTTTTGTGCAGGAGTGTGTGTGTGTGTGTGTGTGTGTGTGTGTGTGTGTGTTGCAGGCTCTCCCTCTTTATCTCGTCCCTCTCAGGCTTTCTCCATTATTCTCTCTCTCTCTCTCTGCCTGTCTGCCTTGCTCGTCCTCTGTTTATTATTCTCTGTCTCTCCCTCCCTCCATTCTTCATCCCCCCCTCCCCCTCCCACCTCTGTCATCATCTCTCCACACCTCATTTCAGGGTCTTTCCTTCCTTCGCTCTTTCTTCTCCTCATTGCCTCTGTCACCACCCTTGTCCCCTTTCTCCTCCTCCTCTTCTTATTTCTTCCCTCTCATTCCTCCTCTTACCTTCACTTTTTCATCTCCTTCCTGTCCTCCTCTTCTTGTGTTTCTCTGTTTTCTTTTCTCTGCCCTTCTTCTTTCTTCTCTCTCACTCCTCCTGTTCCTCCTCTTGTACCTCTACTCATTTCCTCCCATCCTTCCTCCCTCCCTTTTCCTGCTCCACTTTGCCTCTCTTTTTTCATCTTCTTTCTCTCTCTCCTCTCCTCTTTGTTGTCTTTCCTTTATCATCTCCTCTTTTCATCCACTCAGTCTAATCCAATTTCCTCTTTTTCATACACTTGTTTCTTCTTCTCTTTCTTCCCCCTTTTATTTTCTTGTCTCATGTCCTCCTCTTCCTTTTTTACTCTTCCCCTCTTTCTACTGTCTTCACTCTCTCCTCCATTCCTTTCTCCACATCCATTTCTCTCTTCTCTCTTTTTGTTTATCCTTTTCTTCCTCCTTCATTTCCTACATTGCTCATCCTCTTTTCTTCCCCAGTCTTTTTCATGCAGCTCTCCTTTCATCCTACACTTTTTTAGACACTGCTCCTCCTCTTCTTCTTTCCTTTCTCCTCTCTCCTCTGTTGTCATCTCTTCACACCTCCTTTCACTTTATTTCTTTTATCTATTATCATCCTTCTGTAGTCATTCTTTCCCTTTATCCTTCTTGTCTTTCATCCCCCTCTCAGATTCCTTCTTTCCTGTCTTTTTATTTCTTCCTGTTCTTCCCCTGCTTGACCATCCTCTATTATCACTCTCTTCTTCCTTTCTTCTCCTCCTCTTCTCCTCTTGATCCCCAGGTATACCTCTTCTTTTCATGAAGCTTCTGATATTTTTCTCCTTCCTTTCACTTCTCTTTCTTCTTTTCCTGTGCTCTCTCTTTTTTGTCCTGTTGTCATTCTAGCTTTCCATCTTTTTCTCCTCGTCTTTGCTTTCATGTCTCTTTCTACAAACAGTCAAATGCACAGGTACGATAACAGAGTTTTCAGAGGGATTATTTCCTGGAGTTTAAACTTCTGCCTGTGTCTGTCAGGTGACTGGCGGACGAAGGCACCAAAGCTCTGATATGAAAACGTTGAACTCAGCTTAAAGGAATCAGAAGGAAGCAGAGTTTCCTGGTGTTTGTTGTGGATTATCTGTCTCCGTGGAAGCTGTTTTCACAGTGAACAAGAAAAAACCCGAAGAAGAAATTAAAACATCTTCCTGTAAAACTTTGGTCCCACAGAGAGCTGACCTGTCGGCTCCGGCTTCACAGGATTACTCCTTAACCCCGTGAACTTTGATTCCATCTTAAAGATAACTTGTGGTAGGTTTGCGAGGTTCAAAGAATAAAACTAAATCCAGCTTTATATGATTATGTCACGTTCGAGTTCGGCCTGAGACAGCGCAGACGATTTCAGGCCAGTGTGAAGATGAATACGGCGACGTGAATTATGGGTCATGGATTATTTAATGCAGCAGCAGTTTCTGCTTAACTGACCTTCTTTAACGACGTAATTTGTATTCTGGGCCAAATGTAGAGCAAATTGAGGTTGGGTAATATGATGCTATGATGAAGATGTCTCAGGTGGAAGTGATTTTGCGTTTATGGTCCTGCATGCATCCCTTTTGCATCTCTGCGTGTATTACACCCTTGTAGGCAGCGTCACACATCAGTGAGCAGACTGACTTATTTAGACTGGAGTTGCACTTCTTTGGAAAGAATTAATGAATGTTTCAGCTACTTAAATGAAAGAATCTGTATTTATTGTAAGGGTGACACTACAGAAGTAAAAAGTTGTTGGCTGAACATGAACAAAATGCTACATTTATCACGTGGCGTCCTCCTGTTACCACCAAGAGCAGCTCACATGACTGATCACATGGAGGAGTCAGAGAAATAGACTGAGCCTACACCTGCCATATTGTACGTTCTTTTCTTTACAAAAATCTCTACACTTTAGTCACTGGCAGGTTATTCTGCAAGAACATGTATAATTAGAAGTTTTAAAAAGGTCTTTTTGTGTGTGGGAAGCAACGGCCTATTGTGCATAATGTATAAACATATAACTTGGGAGGAGATTATAAGAGACTTGCTGAAATTCTGCTGAGAGATGTTCCACTTTTGAGAAATCATATAATCATGAGAATTAGGTGCCACACTGACAAGTACAGACAATGAACATGCTTAGACAGTGATTGTAAATCAAATCAGTGTTGGATTTGTTCTTCTAATTAGACGAGTGACGACTCAGTTTCTGTAGCGCAGACGTCTGCAGCACGTTTTAGCAGAAGGACGTTTGATAAATAGCTGCATTATAGGTTTGTGAGTACTTTACTTTTATTATTGACTTAAGTCCAAAATGGTACATTTAGCAGCTTGATAAATTTGTGCCATAATCCAAAACATACACTGGAGTGGAAGGGTAGAGAGGGGAAGTTGTGATGTGTGGAGGCACAGCAGGTTGTTAGCCGATGTTCTCTGCACAAAGAGCAGACAGAGCAGCTGTGGATACAGCAGTTCATTCCTTTTTTCTTTGGAGAACTTACCACTTGTAAATCCTCCTGTCTCGCTCTTCGAGGCCATGGACTGTAGGCTGGGTTTTATCTATGCTGTCTGACCACGGAGAGTATTATAGCAGGTCTATGACCTGATGTAAATCACAGGAAATATACAGAGTAGAAAGCAGACTTCCTCAAACACCTGGGAAAGCTTTATTTTACAGCTCCTATATTTTCCAGCTAATTTCATGGAAAGTTTCCTCATGACTTCCTAAGAATTAACCCATGACATTTCCAAGAAAGGCCTATGCAACTTGGTGCTAATTGTATTTGACAGTTTATTATATAGCTGCAGTTAGCTGCTTGTTATATGGACGTTTTTAAGACATAAACATGAAAATTGTTGCTAGATGACAGGAATGAGCAGAATCATGTCCAGAAATGTTTGATTCTGTAACGTGACCTCTAGTGTGCAGTGGACTATGAATAACTGGCATGGTCTTGGACATGAGCGACTCAGCATTTAGTTTTACAAGGTTAAGTCCAGCACGTTATGTTTATGAGGTCCTTCTTGTTCATTGATCTGTAAATGATGCATCATTTGCTGTGGGGTAGAATTTTTGGGTGACAAGCTGATAACAGAAGTCAGGATGTGTTTTTTACCCAAATTTTAAAGATGCTGCTCAAAGCGGCTGTGGTTTGGGACTGGAACCCTCTGGTTCACTACATGTCATACCAGGACTTGAAGTAACTTTTTGGCCCTTTTTTATTTTTCACTGTTCATGAGACTGAAATGTGTCTCTGTGGATCATTTTGTCTTCACTTTTAATTTCCTCCATTGTTTTAGCCCTAGTGTCTTTATAACTTTGTAATTTATTTGACATTCAGTTTTACATTGTCTTCTCTAATCTGATGCTAACTCTTGTGTGTCTTGCCCAGTTACCTGGCGGTGACTCAGTTCAGTCCGATCCATGCCCGGAAGGCCTTCCCGTGCTTTGACGAGCCTGTCTACAAGGCCACATTCTCCCTCACCCTACGCCACGACCCTCAGTACACCTCGCTGTCCAACATGCCCGTGGAGAGCAGCTCGCTGTCAGATGAGGACGGCTGGGTGACCAATCGCTTCACCCGAACACCCCGCATGTCCACGTACTACCTGGCCTGGGCTGTCTGCAACTTCACCTACAGAGAAACACAGACCGACAGCGGCGTGATGGTCAGTCCCAACACACAGAGCATACAACGTCATCAGAGCACTGCTGTGGTTCTGGTCTTGGGGGTAGGGGTGGGTCTTTGATGCAGTTTTAGTCTATTCACACACTGCTTTAATGATAAAGGCAGCTAGTGACAGCTCATTTTCATTCCATTTAAAACTGTCTGAATAGTTCTGCCTTTTCCAACACGACTCAGTCACGTCTTCTGTTTTTCTACGCTCTGTTGTGTGAGGTTGTGTACAGACCAGAGGAAAAATATGAAACGGAAAGCTCAGTGTGATTATCCAAACCTCTCAGTCGGAGGTAAACTCGTTTAACAGCACTAAAGTGATAGAACAAAAAAAAAAATCATGGAAATAAAATAACAAGACTGAGAGGCAAAACCATTACAGAGGTATTTTTATTAATCTTGTGTCATGAACTTGGTTTAATCTTCTTTTCTTTAGCTGTGAAGTGCTGTTTTCATGGTGCTCATTAGATGATACCAAATGTTGTCGGTTCTGTTTCGGCCTCCTTTCATCCTCTGTGCTTTCTGCTGTTTGTACGGAGGCTCCGCAATGAAGCCTGCGTGGATAGGTTGTGAAAAACAGGCACAGCCTCTTATGGTGACATAATGACACAGCGAAGCCCTCTTATCACCTCTAAACTGTGTCGTATCATTAAATCGTTACCTTGGGGGTGAGCAGCAGTCATTATCTTCAGACAATAATTGAGATAATGACGCTTTGATTAAAGAATAACAGCTTTATACTCTAAGATAATCTGAGAAAAGAAGTCAGGGCCATGAAGTAACATAGTTCAAGGGAAAACTCACCAGTTTTTTACATCTACATCAGAGTACTAGTCCTAGTTAGTTCTCTGTCTGTGACTCTGGAGGATATTTATCAAAGCTGACGGGCACATACTAGTAATTGTGAGAACCCACAGGGAAATATTCTACCTAACAATAGACTAGTTAACGTTGACTGTAGATGCATCTCTCGGTGCCAAGCTGCAGCAAGGTTCAGCTCAAACAGTAAAAAACACCAGGTTTTAGTTGCTTTTAGGTGTTTTAATGAAAGAAAACTGAGCATCTAATAACATTTCACAGATGACCTGTTATTTTACACTATTTATTTTACTGTTATAAAATTAGATTTTCTTATTTACAGTTATAGTAATACTTGAAAATAAAATTTAAATATGAAAAACTGAAAAATTTCACAACAAACTGTAAAAAAAAACTAAGCTGTGACACTTAACAAAATTTACTTTAACTTTTAAATAATGTATAGTATTTGTAATTAGCGAGGAAAGTTTCCAGAATGTTACTATGCAGTAAAACAAAGTAATAATTACAAAAGGGAAGTTTATCACTGTCAGTGTCACTGCCTACAGTACAAAAGATAAAGTGATTTGGTATGAAAATCCACATTTTAACTTAACCAAGTATTTGGAATTTGAATTATGATGATTTTATTTGTGGATCCTCAGACATCCCTGTACAAACGTGGCAGCCATACTGACACATGGAAACTTTCTCAGTCGTTTTCTTTTCTTGCACTCGCTATACTCGTTGGCACTGATTTAACTTGGCTGGTGGCAGTGGTGTAGCCAGGAAATACTTTCAGGGGAGGCAATAATGAAAACCTGCATCTTTCAAAAACACAACATTCAGTAATATACTATCACTCCCCTTAGTAATCTTTTCAAATTGCTCAGCTTTCACGCAGTCACCAGTTCCAGTATTATCTCTGTGTGCTTCTAAAGCATGTTTACAGTGCTGTGTCATATCAGCGTTGGACCTGCTTCAGCTGCAAGCATCCTTCAGCGTCAGTTTACGTGTAGCGTTAGCGGGCTGGTCCAGTGCCATGTTCTCCAGCCCAACAGCTTGTGGCTTCACCTCTGGTTGACGTTAGTCTCTTTGACCATTCTTTAGCAGTGGCACATGGCTGTTTTGACACCCCTCCACGTACAGTAAGGTGAGATGAAGTGGCAGTCGTGCACCATTGGTCTTTACAGTGCAATAGTAAATGCCTGGGGTAGCTCTTTAAAGGGCTTAATGAGAGCTCCATCTGTGGTCATGAGATAATGAGGCAAAAAGGCCATGGAGGTCCTGACAACACAGTTTGCCACGCTGATAAAATGGTGCATTCAGGTTGTTATCATGAGAAAATCACACCTGATAATGTTATGATTAAAGTGATATATTGGGACTAAATATGAGAAACCTCTAGACAAATCAAAGTCTCTAAAGTCTAAATCTAGAGGTAACTGTCTGCTGATGATATGGTTGAGTCAGACTGTTCTCAGTAAAACACTGTAATTAAGATATGAACTCAGATAACAGCATGGGGTCTTAAGAGGGGACATAATTATCTTGTGTCCCCACAGAGGTCGGCATGGTTTCATTACTTCTTTTTCTCCTAGCAGAGTTGTGTGCATACACTGGATGTGTTGTGAAACCAAAGAACCACATCCGAGCCAGGCGTGGGCCACACGTGGCTGCAGACGTTGAGTACATTGTGGTGGTTTGCATCAAGAGCTTTCAAACACCAGTCAAGCTGAAAACTGAATGTAATTGTGCCTGCATATCAGCTGTAGAGGAGATTGTCCATGTCTCAGTGATAAGTAAGAGTTGTGTTGTTAGAAGCCTCAGTAATGTCCTTAGTGCAGCATGAAAAACACTCATGTTTACAGTTTTTCTCACCCTACTACTCTATCTGAGGGAGTATTCATGCTTAAGGACGGACAGTTCCCATTACTGTATGCTTTGGCAGATACAGTATAAACTGTGTACTGTTGCTATGGAGTCAGTGATGCTTGCGCCCCACTTTTTAGCCTGCATGTGTTTACATTTAGGCAAATTAGCACAGTAAAGGCAGCTGAATTAACTGTTAGCAGCTCCTGTTCGCAGTGTACCTGTGGATGTACAGACAACTATCACTGCATCCCTGTGAGACTGAAAAACCTAAAAAAGGGACTATTCTCAGGCAAGCTCTGCAGTTATAAGGAGCGTCTTCTGTTCTGTGACATTTGTTAGCAGGGGTCTTGTATATGTTCAGATTAGTTAAGGGGTGTTATTTTATTTTATTATTATTTTTTTTTGTTATAAACACTTGGTGCAGGTTCGGCCCGGTGTTAGCACCTAAGCCAGACCAATAAACTGGGGCCAGCTGTTAAACACCTGGGAGAAAGGCTGTCGTGTCCCTGGCCCTTCAGCCTTCACAGTGTTTATCATGTCTGTCCTTTCTGTTATGATGCTGACTTGAAAGCCAAAACCGGCCTGATACCTCATCATCATCATTTAACAACTGAAACAGAAAGATGCACACGTCCATGTTCTTTAACAAGGACAAATACATGCGTGACCTTGTCCCTCCTCCTCCGCCTCCTCTTCTTCTCTCCCTCCTCCGATCATCTCTCTATCAGTGTAATTACAGCTCATCTATCTCGTCTGCCAGAAACTCAAGGACAGCACTCCAACAACACACACATACTCCCACTGTGTCCCTGTGCTACTGAAAGATAATTTTTGTGAAATGCTGTTTTAATGACAAGTCATATCTGGGCCATTTATAACCATCACCAGCCTCTAACACAGAGTAATATCAGAGCAGAATCACTCAAGCTTGTGACTTCTAGTCTTTGAAATGAATACATTTTTAGCCATGCTCACTAAAAACAAAAACCTTCCTTTATTTTACAAAGAAAACAAAGGTTACACATGGTAACCCTGGCTCTGCTACAGGCGCTGGAGACTCCACAGGCGTGACAACTCTCCTTTTACAGCAGCAAGGCAAGCGTCCTGTCTTGTTCATGACCTGGGCCCCTTTCAGAGCCTGCTGGGACTTATTCGTGTACATGTGTTTCTCCTGAGACCTGGTCAGTTGTCTGCTCTTTGTTTAATGCCCATCTCACCTGTCCTGTAGACGCTAGGTGCTTCCTGTTTTGGCTGTTTGTCTGCCTGTAGTGTACCTGCAGTACGTGTTATCGTGTTTTGCTGAACCTGTCACGATACCAGTGTAGTGTTGTACTGTAGACACAGAGTGTGTGTGTGAGATGGCACCGCCAAACGGCCACCTAGGTAGACACAGAGTGTGTGTGTGAGATGGCGCCGCCAGACGGCCACCTCGGTTCTGTTCCCTGTGTGTGTAACATACTTGGCCAAATCAAGTGATCATCATCGTAATTTCCTGATTTATATTTCCCAAACTATTGTTTTTACCTGTGTTGTGCTGCATTTACAAGCCAGCTACACTAGTATAGTTGTATTTTCCTGACCCAGACCTATTACTAGTATTGAGGTGTTTTCCTGTACTAACCTCGATATCTGCATACTTATCCTGGTTTGACCTGTTTACTTGCAATCCCATTATTAACAACTGTTTTCATCACCACTGTCTTCATTGTCCTAAGTCTGCACTTGGGTCAGTGCTGCTGAAATGTTTAGAAAGAAGGTTCCTAGAAATTTGTTTTGGAAGTACTGTTAGAGTAGCTGCTAATTTCCTTGGGTTGACTGGTCCTTTACTGTCAGTGCACGCTGACAACAAGGTCTGTGGTGCTGTCAGTGTATTTTATGATGCTTCTATGCATTTTGCAGGCTGAAAGACAGCAGTGTTGTGTTTTTTAAACACCTGGGAGCTACTGTAGCTGCTGCTGATCCATCCTGTTGCTTTGGATTACATTAGATTGTACAGGTGCTTTTAATAAATTGGCCACTGAGCGTATGTCTTGCTTTAATAACAAGACGCCCAGTGTGTGCTGGGCACCAGCGCTGTGTGATCATGCACAAGATAAGCCAGTATAGAGGATGGATAATGGATAATGGATTTTCCAGGATTATCGGGATGTGCTCTCATTTCCTACTAATCAAGACTGCTTAATGTTGCCAAGATACAAGAGCTCTCTTATGCAAATTACTTGGTAATTTATACATTTACAGCTCTTTAAGATAATACTCAGAGACATTAAGCTGCTTCCAAACACTGCTTTTATAGATTATCATGCACTAAAATGTACTGTATTTATGGGAATTATTCTGAGCACAGACTGTATAATCTTCATATTTCACTGTTTTATGTGCAGGTCAAGTACCCATAGATCCACACGGGGATCTGCGGAAGAATCGTGCAGTGGCAGATCAGTGAAATTCAACCAAATTGCATGAGAATAATTACAAACAATACACAAAATTATCACTAGTCAGTCGTGCAAAATGGTGCAAAATGATGCAAAACTCATGTCAGGATGATTAAACGTTTATAAAAACATCACACATTCTCTGGCCAGGTTTCAGTGTCAGTACAACCTCTCAGCTTTCATGGCTGTTGAGTTGACTGGCTTTTTGTTAGCACATGCATGAGATACTGTTCACACTGTTAGAAACACTGGCAGTCAGATTTAGCCACAACACTGTGAAATGGCAGATTAAGTGTTTAAAAACAGGATGTGATTTTGTTTACAGACAAAAAGTGTGCAGGGCATGAAAGAGATCCAGGAAGCAGCACATGCAGAGTTTCATATTAACAAACAGTTGCAGGATTCGCTCTCTGTGTCTGTGTTCCAGCGCTCACATTAAAATCCTTGTGTCAGCCTGAAGGCAGTGGAGACGCTGCTGTCTGTTTGCAGGGCAGCTTCGTCTGACAGGAACATTAATCCTCCCATTCCTCCATCCTCCTCCTCAAACCTCCGAACGAAGCAGCTTTATATGACAGAGGGGAGAACATCATCCCTCCATCCTCTTCAGACAGTAACCTCTGAAAGAGCTTCAGCTGACACAAACATTCATCCTGCTCAAAGCAGCAGAAAAAAAAGCAAAGCACGGACCCAGAGCATGGATGTAGTTCCTGTGGAAATGATGCAAGGTAGCCTGCTCAAATCAGCGGTCAGATGAGAAAACCGTGCTGCTAATGCACTGCTGCCTGTTTGCTAAGGAGATACTGGGTGTTTTCTAGTTTAGCAGATCCCACAATATCTATTTATTTCCTTTTTTAATGTACATTTTAAATATAATTTCAGCACTAAAATATTTATGCCATGTCAGCTAATAAATGATGTATTATCATAAATTAAACTACTCACCAGTATATAACGTACCAGCTGCAACATTACATGATGCTTCCACATGAATGCACTGATAAATGTAATCTAATAATATACAGGTTATCCATCCATCTATTATCTATACCATTATACATTCCTGTATAGGGTCGCGGTGGGGCGGAGCCAATCCCAGCTGATGTTGGGTGAGAGGTGGGGTACTTGTTATCCTTGACCATTCTATGTAACGAGCATTGTACGTAATGTACTTCAAGTACTGAAGTAGTATTTACTGTCAGCACTCACCATGTTTTTCTTACACACATGAACCTCAATGTGTCCCAAAGGTCCTTCTCAGATGTCATCACACCATTCAGTGGCTCTTATCAATAAAGTCTTACCCCTAACCCTACCCTCTTATCAGTTATTGGGACCATAGATGTGGGTTAGTAGTTACCTCCTAGTCAGCTCAGTATGCACTGTACCTTCGTCATTACGTTTACAATAATAAACATAGTGCGTGACTGGTTTAAGTATTAAAACAACTTGGTTAGCATTAAGGAAAGATTGTGGTTTGTGTTAAAATAACTTCCTAAAATACTGGTTTGATACAACATTGCCTGTCTCACAGTCTCGTGTTTTATCATCCACCCCAAACTCCTTGTTATGTAGACGTTATCTCTCTTTATATGCCATCACCAGCTGTGACTTTTGCTCCTAACATACAAATTACGGCCACCAGAGGTCATCTAATTACAACACGCACTGATGATATCCTGGCCTACTGGCAGGTGCAGTTTTCAACTTCTTGACCATAGTTATAGACGTGATAACAACTGATAAAACCCAATTGTAATGGAGTGGTAACACTCAGTGTAGCTGCCAAGTAATGAGCCAGGAAACTGTGAGTTAGAGTTGGATCCTACCAGCACATTTATGTAGGTGATAAGGCTTTAAACAGCTTTCATGATTTGAAACAAAACGCAAATTCATGTAGCAAACAGTGTATATGTAACAAGGTCATTTACAATTCCAGGCTTCACTGTCAACTCAGCTTCCTCCTCTTCTTCCATCTTTCAAAGCATCCTCTCTCTTTCCTTCCAAAACAGCTGTTTGTCTAGCTGTTGTCTTGTCTTTATAATATGTCTCTGCATGAATCTCTGTTCTTGTAATGAGACGCAGTCCCTTCAGGGAGGATTAAAGCCTGACAGAACACAAACAAACAAGGCATGTGTGATGACCCATTGAGCAGCTTCTGGTTCAATACAACCTCCAGCTTTCAGCCATTTAGCTCATTAGTTCTTTATCTTGTGTCATTTTACCGACTGTCGGCGTCATAAAGCAAAGACTGTTGCTGTTTATATACCAGCTAATCGCTGCTGTGAGTCTGAATGGGAACAGGTTTTTGTCTGTCTTGTTGCAGACAGGGCTTACTGAAAGATCGGCTTCTATATAAAAACTGTTTCTGAAAACAAAATGTTCAAACGGATAATAATGAAGCTTATATTATATTCAGTGAACATGATTTCACTTAGTGTTATATAATGTTGCCAAAGGTTAATGCTCTATAATGACAGTAAATGTCAGATTAAAGTTATATAGATATATAATAAAGGTCTTGTTAATCTTCTGTAATGATAATAAATATCACATTCATATTAAAAACTGATAATACATTTCTTATTGATTTTCTCTAATGACAATAAATGGCACATTATTAATTAATAATTATTTAAGAGATAAGTATGTTGCAGCCCTGGCGAATGCCTCTCTTAATGTCAAATCTGGGTGATGTGCCAAAGGGCAGCTTCACAGAGCTGTTGTTACCATTATATAAAGTTTTTATAGCTTTAATGAAAAAGTTATCAAATCTGAAGAAGCTTAAGGCATCAAAAATGAAACTGTGGGATACTGTATCAAAGGCTTTTTGAAAGTCCAAGAATAAAATTAAAGGATTGCCATCAAGAAGATCTTTATTATTACCTGGTGATTTATTGTTTTTTAAATTTTTTATGCCTGAAAGAATTTCCTATAAGGTTAGCTTTTTGGAACATTCTCTACTAAAATTAGGGCTTGCTGTTTTTGCATTTATGACTGAATTCAGGATGTAGGAACTATCATGTGAATCATTAAGTTTATATAAATTAGCAAAGAAATTAGCAATATATTTAGAGATGACATTGGAATCATCGCACATAGAGTCTTCAATTTTCAGTTTGGTTATGAAGTCCACTTCTGCATTACATTTTTCTAGGTTGAAAAAATATCTACTGTTCTTCTCCCCCTCCTCTAACCATTTTTGTCATGAGCGCACAAAGGCTCCCTTTGCCCTTTCTGCATAAATTTCATCTAGTTCTTGTTGTAATTTCTCTAAGATTATATCCTGATTTATATTGTTGGAAGTGTCCATACTTAGGGCTGAGATGTCACTAATTATCTTCTCTATTCTGGACTGATTTTCAGCAACATGTTTTTTGCCTTAAGAAATTGCCAGTTTTCTGATTTCAAATTTTAAAAGTTCCCAGTATCTGCCATATTCCCCATTTGCTACAGCCTTCTTCCAGAACCTTTCAATTAGGTATGCAATATGTGTGATCAATTGTTCATTTTTAAAAGAACATTACTGAGCTTCCAATAACCCACATTTTTCCTATTAATACAGAAAGTACTTACATTTAGTCTTAATTTAATTGCTCTATGATCTGTCATAATGGCAGGGGAAATTTTTACCTCATTTACATTAGGTTCTAGTTCTGATGAGATTAGCCAAAAATCAATTCTTGATTGTAGTGTCAAGTTTTTGTTTGCCCATGAGAATTGTCTAATTGAAGCATTATGGGATCTCCATATGTCCAAGACATTCACTGTGTTACAAAACTCAATAAGTTTGTTTCCAGAATTTGATGTCCGTGGAGGGAAGCAGTCGTCTAAGTCTGACCAAACCATATTAAAGTCACCACCTATTATAATTTTGGGTTAGGGATATTTTTCTAAAAGTGAGTTGATCTGTTCCTCTAATTTGTCAAGTAGCATGAGGTTCAATGAAGGAAGGTTATACCCATACACATTACCCAATACAAAGTGGTTCTCTGCTAATTGAATAACAAGCAAAAGCCAGTTGTTGTTGCCAGAAGTTGCTACCTGCAGTGTGAGGGCGAGAAGACGGTCACACCTGCTCTTACCAACAGTAGTCAGCTCTAAGTGTACAGACAGGACTGTAATGCAGTTAACTGGGCACCAAAGGCCACATGTTTGTGTTACCAAGACAGAATAAAGCCTGTGTTTTGAACGGAGTTCACTGGCCTCCCTCTTCACTTCTCCCTGCTGGAAAAGACCAGACTTCTAAGGCTAGTTACCGGCTATGAGCCAGGGCTAAAGCAGTTTAGTCATGAACCAGAGGTTCCCAGCTACGGTTCAGGGCCGCACATCTGGGTGGGTAACACCGTATTCAAGAAAGTTAAAACTAAAAAGAAGTTAGATGCTGCAAGAAGGAAAACCAGAAATAACGTCGGTGTGGCTTTTGAATGACATCAACAATTGAGAACAAAAGGGACTGAAAGGTGACGCCATGATGGCCGTGTTTCTGCTGGACAGGGAATTATTGGTTTGGTTTTGTTTGGGAGCCATTTGTTATTTTCCTGAAACCTGTAAGTAGTAGTCAGGCCATGTGCGTTGTGTTTTGGGGGAGTGGCTTTGAGAGAGGTCAGAAAGAAAGGGTGGGATTTCTTCAGTTGGTTTCTTTCAAAATCGAACTTCATCGTCCTGGTTTTTCCAGAATCACCAACCCTACCTTTAATGTTCTAAAATAACTAAAAATGTCATGTTGTATATTGATATAAAAAAGCTTGTCAAAAATGATAAGAAAAAGTGTTTATATTGTATAATAACAAAAATGTCACATTGATCTGTAATAAGAATAAACAACAGGTTAATGTTCTACAATAAAAAAGTCACATAGTAAAAAAATAGTGAAAACTCACATTTTTGACATTAAGTTATGATCATAAAGGTTACATTCACATGAATAAATGTGACATGAATATTATATTTGTTAATACATGGCCTCATTTTGAGTGATTCTTTGTATGAAATGCGCTAAGAGAGAATTTGGAGGTTTTTACAAAAAATCAGTTGAGTCTACCTTTAAATTAAAATATTAAATGTCACATTAACATCCCATAATGACAATAAAGGTCACATTAATGTCATGTAACTATAATACACTGTAGGTCAGATTAGTATTTTAAGATGATAAAGGTCACTTTAGCATTTGATTTTATATGACACTCATCATTTTAACAATAAAACAAGAAGCGTGGACAGGGTGCATGCACCAAAGACTCATGGGAGCCGTAGTTTAATGCTAACAAAATAGTTTTATCAGTGTTTAAAAAGATCACTTGACTTCTCCCATTTGACTTACAGCCACATAAGTATGTTGCAGTCTTGAGACAACCACCTGACAAGGTGCTCACCTAAACTCTGTTATATTAGAAATGATTAAGGTGGAACAGTTGTTTTTTGTCATTTACTGTGCATGTGTTGCTCACGTAACATGCAAACCAAGCTACACAGTGTTTTAATGTGCTTTAACAATGAGAACGTGGCTTGGAAAGTGATTTCTTGTGGGTTTTGACTGCAGTTGTTGTCTTTGAGTTTTAAGAGGCTGCAGCGATTCTTGGTTACTAATGTTGATCTTTGGTCAAAATCCTTGGAAACAGGGCCTGATATGATGGGGACAAACTGCTTCAACAAAGGACATACATTTAAAAATATTGTAGAAGGTAAAAGGTTTCAAGGGAGAGTCATTTTGTGGGTCTCAAATTCAGGAGGTTAAACATTTCCTTTGGTTTACCTCTTGGTGATCGACCACAACCTGTGAATCATAACCTCCTACAGATAAGAACGTCTGAAGCAGTGTCCTGTTGGTGCTCAGTTCCTTCTGAAGTCATCAGTCCTTTGTTTTGTCTTGTTGACATTGACAGAGAGACTGTTATTCCTGTTGTCTCGCCTCATCTCAGAGGCATCGTCAGCAGAAGTGATGATATGATGGGACAGACGTGTGGTGCTGCTGGCGTGGGTCAGCATCATTTGTTATGGAGGGAGCAGTGAGTGTCTGGAGCCTGGTGATCTGCATATGCTGTGAGGAGAGGGTGTTACTGTGTGTTGCTGTGCGTTCACAGTGCTCCTATCAGTTGCTAAACCATCCATCAAATTACCGTGGCAACCGAGCGTCCATCG
The DNA here is from genome assembly GCF_001952655.1 of Monopterus albus. Taxonomy (NCBI): domain Eukaryota; kingdom Metazoa; phylum Chordata; class Actinopteri; order Synbranchiformes; family Synbranchidae; genus Monopterus; species Monopterus albus. Next base: position 550,990 of record NW_018128221.1, read on the forward strand.
TCCCATCCATCATCCATGGGCGACAGACAAAAGGAAAGAATGCAATGAGAGATGTTACAGATGAGTGGAGAGATAACGAGAGGGGAGGAGAGGCAGGAAGTGAGGAAGAGAAAGAGGAAAGAAGGAGAGGGACAAGAGAGGGAATAAGAAGGGAGTATTTATCTGCCCTTCAGTGTTCATGGCCTGGTTGCCCAAACTCTGAACACTGTTCAGCTCTGGGTAGAAAATGTCACTGTGGCCTTCGCTCTTGCTTTTCTCACATTGATAGACTGAGTGGCTGATGTTGTGGTTTCCAGGTGAGAATAAAAGCATCCAGTCATGTACTGTACATGCAAAGTAGTGATGTGTGCTGCTGTTGTGCTGCAAAATTAACTCCTGTAAAATCTGATGTGGCTGTAGAAGAGCTGTTTACTTTGAAGGGTTAAAGCTTAATTCGTCATTTGGCCTTCTTTCTCTACACTTCTTAAAATATATTTTTTATTGAAGTATGTTTTAGCTTGCATGAGGTGGTGTAGTGGTTAGCGCGTTCACCTCACAACAAGAAGGTTCTGGGTTTGAGCCCCGGCTGACCCGGGGCCTTTCTGTGAGCCCCGCAGTCCAAAGACATGCAGCTTAGGTTGAATGGGGACTCTCATAGGATTGAGTGTGTGGTTGTTTGTCTAGATGTCAGCCCTGTGACATGCTGGCGACATATCCTGGGTGGACCCCACCCCTCGCCCAGTGTCAGCTGGGATTGGCTCCAGCCCCCTGTGACCCTGTTCAGGAATAAGTGGTATAGGTGATGGATGGATGGACTGGGGCTCCTTCCTTTTAAAAAGCATGTTTTTGTTGTAACGACTGTTACTTCACAAACTGTATGTGTTGCATTTTTGTGAGCTTTATTTCCTCTTTTGATTCTGGGAAGTGAAACATTTTCTTTTCACCATTTTGTTATTTATGCTGAGATTTAATAAGAGGATTGATGCCACTCTCATATCTGTCTGTTAAATATAAGACAGCAAACAGGGAATACAGCTAACCTGGCTCTGCTTAAAGGCACCGGAGCCTCTAAAACTCACTAATTAAAAGGCATGCAGAACAATTTCTTGGCTGATTTCTGTGCTGGTTTTCTGGCAAGTGGCAACAAAGGAATAGTCCTAAACAAGCTTGATTTTGTTACTTTAGATGGAGCTAGCCTTGTGTTTCCTTCCGTTTCCAGTTTTTATTCTAAGATGAATTTTTATTTTTGCACTTTAGGGCTAGAATTGTATTTATTTTGATGCATAGTTCTGTTAATTAGAAGAGACGTTTGTCGAAGCTTGGATGGAGCAGAGCTGCTGTGTGGGTTGTAGTGCTGTAGTGGAGGTGTACTGCTGGGACCATGTGTGCTATTGTGGAGCTTACTGAATTCATGGTATTACACAAGCACAGAGGCCTTTATTGTCAGAGAGAGCCTTTGAATGCTTTGTGTCCCCACAATTGAAGGGACATGATGACATTACCTAACATTCAATTTCTGAAAGACAGTCCCAGCAACTGGTGGGTCCTTGTTTGTTACACAACACAGAGATATGTCCTCATAATGGCCAAGGCATTTATTTCCCTTAATTGCAAAGAGACAGGCCTTTATTTGACAGACTGTTATTGGAGACAGGCTTTTTTCTCTCTTTGTTAAAAAAAGATACTGTATTTTTTATCGTGTTTTGGTGAGAAGCCTCCTTGTTTTTTGATCGGCTCCAGTTTGGTGTGATAATTTGCTGCTGCTATTCTTTGCTGCTAATCTGCTTCACATTAAAAGCTTTTCAGCAGTTCAGAGAGAATAATCCTCTCACCTCTGAGAAAGGATTATACAGTGGAATATGTGCAGAAAACGGTGTATTCATTAACAGCTTTTTAATTCAAGATGGCAAAATAGGATCCACTGGATTTAAAGGATGGGTAGAAATGATATCTCTGATAGAGAAGAGACTGAAGAGCAGCAGGGTGGTGCACTGTGTGTGTTGTTGCACTGACCAAAAATAATTTAACAGATACAGGTAATTACATTTCCAGCCGCGCCAGCATTGCAGCTTTCAGCAGTGTCGGTCAGTGAGTCCATCACTTTGGCTCAGACTAAAGTACTTCAGTAACTAGACTGACATGAACCCTGACATAGACAACGGAGCATGAATCCCGAGCCCCGGGCCTGTTTTCCCAGCGTCACCAGCAGGTTGATTTTTTGGTTCTGAGAGAAACATTTCCATAATTATTGGGTGTCCTGCAATGGGGGCGGCTGTGGTTTAGGAGGTAGAGTGTGTTGTCTCCCAACCGGATGGTTGGCGGTTTGATTCCCAGCTTTTCTAACCCATATGTCAAAGTGTATCCGAGCAAGACGCTGAACCCCAAGTTGCTCATGGTGATGTCAGCAGTGTTTGCTTGTGTGTGCGAATGGGTGAATGGGAATAGTGTGTAGAAAGGCACTATATAAGTATTAGACCATTACACATTCATGTTCCTCCATATAGCACCTTCATACAGTATTTCGTGTTTAGTACTACCTGGCCAATATTAGAATGGCCTTCAGACTGTTTCCAGTCTGAACACGCTGGTGAACTTGGTAAATTTTGCCTGTTAAATACCAGCATGTTTACACTGTTATTGTAAGCTGATGTTAGCATCTCAAAGTACCACTGTACCTAAGTGCAGCCACACTGAGCTGCTAGCATGACAGCAGACTCTTACTTTGCTTGATAATATTTACTGTAAATCTATAATAATACAATATCCCATACACTGGGTATTAAGAAGCTCTGCCAAAGTGGACAATTTCAGTATAAACAGACTGTCAGAACACGTTGTGTTGCTGTGATTTGATTTGCACCTTGACTGGTCAAATGTGGAATTATTGAAGGGTCTGAACAAAAGTGAACTTCTCTAAAATACTGAACAAGTTTATATTCAGTTCAGTTTGATTCTAGTGACTGCAGTTTCCTGCAGTGAGTAATGTGGCTCAAATTGGAATTTTCCTCAAGTCTGAAATATTTAGGTTGAGAAAATGGCAGAATATATATCAGCATATTTCCAAAACAGCTTGGCAGGGTAAGCAAATCCCAGCATGCACTGGGTGAGAGGCAGGGTACACCCTGAGCAGGTGGCAAGGCTGTCGCAGAGCGAAGAAATATGGCCGACAGCTTTCCACGGGGGCAATTTGAAGTTGCCATTTCAGTTGGCCTGCATGTTTTTGGGCTATGGTAGTAAATTCATGCAGACATGGGCAGAACATACACACTCAGTGGGTCGGGTTTAAACCCACGGCCCTCTTCCTTGTGAGGGGGCAGCGCCAACCACTGAGCTACCGTGTGAAGGTTTTAGTTCAGCTGAAGGAGCAGATTTCAGTGCTGGGAGACGGGATGAATGTGTGTATGCTAATACTCTGAAGTGAAAATGTCACACACACCCCCGTCCTGGTTTCTCCTCACCTGGGACAACTTGGCTGGAGGCATTTCAGGAATCCTCAGCAGATGATGCTCAATTCAGCAGCTCGCTGCTAGTCTGCCGAAAGAAGCCACGATTTTAATAACGCCTCCACTTTCTGAGCGGATATTCACTCCACTGGCTGTCGCACCCGGAGGTGAGTTCTGGTGGAGGGAGGAGAATGGGAGAATAAGAGGAAAGGAGCCTTAAAAAGTTTGAACTTTTATTGCAAAATCAGTCCTGCTGGGGAGTTGAGGAGGGTGAAGAGGAGGAGAGAGGAGGAGGGCAAGGATGAGGAGAGAGGAGGAGGGCGAAGAGGAGCAGAGAGGAGGCGCGCGAAGAGGAGGAGAGAGGAGGAGGGCAAGGATGAGGAGAGAGGAGGGGGCGAAGAGGTCAAGGATTAGGAGAGAGGAGGGGGGCGAAGAGGAGGAGAGAGGAGGAGGGAGAAGATGAGCAGAGAGGAGGAGAGTTGTAACAAAGCATGAGCGTAGTTTCTGTGTTTGTGGTAGTGTTTACTTTTTACGGTCTGTTGACTTTGTATGTAACGGGCGAAGAGGAGGAGAGAGGAGGAGGGCGGGAGGTCAAGGATTAGGAGAGAGGAGCGGGGTGAAGAGGAGGAGAGAGGAGGAGGGCAAGGATGAGGAGAGAGGAGGAGGGCGAAGAGGAGCAGAGAGGAGGCGCGCGAAGAGGAGGAGAGAGGAGGAGGGCAAGGATGAGGAGAGAGGAGGGGGCGAAGAGGTCAAGGATTAGGAGAGAGGAGGGGGGCGAAGAGGAGGAGAGAGGAGGAGGGAGAAGATGAGCAGAGAGGAGGAGAGTTGTAACAAAGCATGAGCGTAGTTTCTGTGTTTGTGGTAGTGTTTACTTTTTACGGTCGACTTGACCGGTTGACTTTGTATGTAACATCACCTGTAAAATCAGCTGTAAACACAGCTCACTGCCATACTACACACACACACACACACACTTTTGTTTGTGCAGTTTAACTGGAGCTTTTATGCGACACAACCTGGCACGACGTAGAACCAGATTTACACATTACTGTAACTGACCAGGAGCCAGTGTGTTTTTACAGCTGTGTGAAAACGATTTATTAGGGGTGAAACTGGGACCGAGAGCAGAGTGACACTACTCGGGCAGTAACGTTGATCTGTGTGTGTCTGTCATATGGCAGCAGTGATATAGGAGCATTACACTGTGATGCGACGGTGTGTGTCCAGTCGCCACATGCTTAATGCGAAAAATGATACAAGTCATGTGTGAGAGACTGTGGTGCGTCTTCTGACAGTGAGGTGGTTTCTCTCACACTGAAACCCTACAGGAGTCAGATTGGAACATACTGTAAGTCATATGGAGGTTAATGTGCTGATCATCAGCATATGTAGATTTTATTGACTTACCGCTCAGGAGATGTCAAAAGTGTGAAGTTTACTGTTCCACTGTGTAGGAGACAAAGAACAGAGTAGGTGGGATTATGGCTTTAAGGGTTTGGGGTGACAAACATATGAATAATAGATGAGCCAATACCTGAATCACAGACTGAACTGTCGGGTGCCAAAGGTCACAGGAAGGCCAGTCTGTAAAATGTGTTTTAAGAAGCCGACCTGATGTGCTGGTGTTTGTTGGCGCCTGTTAAAATCCTGCCAGCTGTGTTCTGCACTAATTGCAGTTTAACAGGAGTTTTTTTTTGCTGCAGACAGAAAAGAGAGTTGCAGTAATCGAGGCGATATGAAATGAAGGCAGGGATAACGGATTTATGGCAGACATGAGTGGTTTGACCTTTGAGATTCTCCCATGTTGATGGAAACCAGACTGTACTGGTTAATTCATGCGTCCAGTGAGGCCGAGGTTGCTGTCAAATAAAACACCAAGACACCACATGGGGATGAGAACCAAGTTTCTCTGTAATGTTCAGGTTAGATTAGGTGCCAAGTTATGTTGAGGAAGAAGAATGGACCAAATAAAATAATAGGTTTCATGCAAGAATGTTTTGGATTCATGTCCCTAAGCTCTCTGTCTCTTAAAGCTGCATTAACTAAGATTCAGCACAAATTTAAATAAGTCAAGTAAAAATTGTCAAGAAGTGTTTGTGCAGCACAGAAAGAAGGCGACAAAGAATGAGGCATGTCGGACATGGAGAGCACTAAAAGCATCCAAAGGACTTGGACAACATTTCACACAGTTTGACGCTAGCTAATGTGTATATGTCGGCATTGTTAGCAAGCTAACGTTAGCTTTTTTTGTACCTCTGTATTGAATCTGGTTGTAATTTGGAGTCATTCAAACTGACTGCCGCGTCAGCGCTTTGTTGTCCAGTCAGCGCGGAAACCAGCGCGTTTTCTTGGATCCGCAAATGAAGTAATTTTGATCAGTTTGCTAAGTTCTGTTTAGTTTTGGTGCAGGCCACAGGGTTTGTTTATGTCGGACATAAAGTCCACATAGCATTTGAGATGTTAAAATCTATGCCATCAACACAACTAGAAAAGTGGGAGTTTGTTCAACTATCAAAGTGGAACGTAATTTGTCTTGTGTCACGTATAACTCAACGGTTACCTTATAACGTTATGTGTGCCAAGTACCTAACACTGAACATGACGCGACAGTGGCTGCAACATTACTGTTTCAGTAGTAATGGGAAAAACGATCCTCTGTATAATGTGCTTGTGTTTGTGCTTGTGCTTTAGGTGGGAAAAAGGACCAGTGTCACTGCAGTGCCACCGACAACCACGGGCTCTATGGGTCATATTCTGTACACATTCATATTCCTGCT
>NW_018128221.1:557227-588910 GCF_001952655.1 Monopterus albus
ACAGGGCAGGAGGGGCCTGGAGGGAGGAGAGGAGGGGCTGCCACCTGAGTTTGTTTTGATTCTCACTCACTCTCTAACAGTGGAGAGATTGTGGGTGAAAGCTAGCTAGAGGGGCTTTAAAGGCCTGATGAACCCGACCTTAGGCATCATCATTAGCATAGTCTACAGCTCTAAAACTACTAGCTGTGTCACTCTGTTTCCAGTCTGTATGCAAGCTAAATTAGCTGGCTGTAGCTACATGAGGAGGGGTCACTGTTCTTATCTAACTCCTGGCAAGAAAACAAACACAGTAAGAGTGATTTATAATCTCAACGTGTCCTTTAACAGACAACTATGACCCTGGATGTAGGCACAAGTGTCACCGTCAGGACTGCCTTTATATGTTTTAGCTTCACTAATGGTGAGACGAGAAAGAGCTAAATCATCCTAATGTTGTTTTATCTGTCTGTAATAGTTGCTGTGTCTGTGTGTGTGCAGTTGCAAGTGTGATTAGATTGGCTGTCATCAAACACAGGTGTCTGTTGGATGAGGCAGCAGTGGCTGATTTTCCCTTGCAAACTTACCAAATTGCATTTAGCTCTGAAATGGTTTTGTAAAAAAACAGACTCAGGCAGAGCAGCTGTCTGTCTGTCAGTCAGCCTGAAAGACTCGCTTCAGTTTAAACAAACACTTGGGAGTTGCTGAAGTGGAACGTTTTTGACAGAGACCCTGATAAAACAAATACTAAGCCAGTATCAAAGCCAGTTAAAAATAGAGATTATAAACGTTGTTTTTCGGCGTGGTTGCAGAGGTGTCACAGTCATACAGACAAGCGCAGTGATCAGTCCCAACAGAAACAGAACTTATGTTAAATGCTAGTAGGATTCTTTTTAAACCCAACATTTACAGATTGTTTAAGGTTCATATTACTTTTTTGGTTGCAGTGTTTAGCCATGCTAGTGGCTCTAAGGATGGCAGTGCTGGCCAGACTGAAATGTGTGGCTATGAAACGAATCAGCATGAAATTGTGTCTGGGCATTAATGAAGGATGAATGTTGAAACTTTATTGTCAAGTATGTTAAAAATACAAGGAATTTGACTCCATCTTTAAGCATGTGATCGTGAGAATGTTAGATTGCTGTCATTAGCTTTTAGCTCAAGACACTTCCTCAGCAGAGCGGCACAGATGGTGGTCCAGCTTTAGTTACTGAGGTTTATTTTGATGATGGATGTAGAGTAGAACGGAAGTGTTGCATATTTAGTGTTTTTCAGTTGTTGAGCATGGAGGCTGGTGCTCAGGTTTTGTGAAACACTTGCATTGTGATTGTACTTTTACCTGCAGCCCCACATTAATGTAATGCATAGAGAATGTAACCGTTAGATAGCACCAAGTGTTACATTCCTACATACAAATTGTCGTCTGTGCTGAATAATAAAGACAGTTTTGAAACAACAGATGACGGTTTTAAATTCTGCTCTACATCCCACCAGCAGATGTGAATGTGACTCCCAGCTGTGGGGCCTCAGGCACACACAGACGCACACTGTCAGCGTGTCATCCTAGTGTTATTTTATTGAGGTCAGCAGCGAGGTGACTGCACTACTTGAGTGTGCTGATAGGCGAGGAGCAGTCATGTGACCTGGTGGTACTGATTATTGATCAGAGCGTCTGGCAGATCAACTCTGTGTGTGCTCTCGTGATAAAAATGTGATTAAAAATTATATCATCAATATAAGAATCAACAACTTGTGACATTTCAATGAAGCAAATGTAGATTTGTAGACAATAAAATATGTGAAGTCTTAGGGTCTCCCCTCACATGATCTAATCAGCCCCATTAGCAGCTACATGCTCTAAATAAATGAGGCTTTTAACTTTGATTATCCTTAGATTTTTTTCCTCTGTGTATAAAAGTCAATTTCCTTCACAGGTGTAAATCAATTTTTCTTCCTGTAGGTTTGAACCAACACTTGACCTGACTCCATTATTTTGTCTGGAGCACCAACATGCTCTCGGCCTGATTCACTTACCCTCTCTGTAGACTTGACCTGCCCAACACCGGCCTGGTTCCATTTCTCTCTGTCACTCTGAACATTTGCCTCCACACGGTCTCTCACAATTAATGTCTGTGTCTCTACAGAACTGAGCTTGAACTTGTGATTGTGTTGAGTTTAATATACACCATGCCTTTGTCTGTTTGTTTGTGTTGATCGTAAACTCTGCCACATTTAATTTCCTCCTCTGTATAGGGTTGAAAAAACTTGTCTTAAATCAATTTTATTCTCTGTAGAGCTGCACATACACTAAAGCCGCTTTCTTCCTCTGCATCTGTGTTTACATCCATCTCTATTAAGTTTAGCCTGATTTCATTTTGGTCTCTGTGTGTCTTTCTTTAGATCCGACTCTACGCCCGACCAGATGCTATTTCTAGTGGAGCAGGGGATTACGCTCTCCACATCACCAAGAGGCTTCTGGGATTTTACCAGGACTACTTTAAAGTCCAATACTCACTGCCCAAACTAGGTGAGGCTGCTGACGTCTTCCTCTGATGTTATTTGGTTGTCAAAGGTTTTGGCTGCATCCTTCTTTGTCTTGCCAAGTTCAGTCCGGTGAGTTCAGATTCCTCTGAAGTTTGATTTCCTGTCTGCTTTCATTAAATAAAATATGCACTGTTAACTTTATATCCCCCTGCTGATCTGAAAAAACCTCCCCTTCCTGAGCTGCCTGTTTCAGGGAAGTCAGCCAAGTCTTTGTCCTTTGTACAGTTATGCTTGGGTTCATTACTTGGTATTCATGTCAGGCCTAGAACATTGTCCTCCCTCTTCTTCCTACTGGGAGGCTGTACAGTATGTTCAGGTCTGAAAACTGACCGTCAGTTAGGGATGGGCGGTTAATTGAATTCCATTTTCAATTACGATTTTGCCTTCCAGTGATTATGAAAACAAGATAATTGAGTTAAAACAATTATTGCAATGATGCTCTTGTTTTGTCTTGTGTTATTAATCCAGTGCGCCCCTTCAGCGCTCTACAGTGCTCGCACCGGGTGAAGTCAAACATTCCTCTAAGCTCGTTACTGTACATGCAGTAAAACCTCCACAAGTAAAAAGTCAATAAGAGTAACCCATCAGAAAACCCGCTAAAAGAGAGGCGATCATTTCAGCTTTGCTCGCAGTCTGTCATGCACTGCCAGTTTGTGTTAACTGTAGCAAGCTTGTTAAGCTACTAGCTAATTGTTATGAATAAGCTAAAACAAAAGATGACTGTATGCAGCCTTGGTGTTAGGCCAGAGGGAGAACAACGGGTGTGGCTGTGTCGTGGTGAGCCCAGCAGGCTGATAATTGTGATTATGATTTTTGCTGTAATCGTACAGCCTGACCCTGAGTGGATGTATGTGTTCAGACATTAAACACGGGTGCATCTCAGAGTTTTTCCTGAAAGGAGTTGAAGTGCAGATGAAGAGGTATGATAGTGGAGTCTTTAGAAAACATTAAACACTTTAAACAGTTAAGATAGCAAAACTGTTTTCAGATTTCTTTCATCTTCAAGACCCTTTATGTTGTTTGTTGCCCCACACCCAGTATAAACAGGACCAGTTTGGGCTCCTTACACAGCGCTGCAGGTAGCATTAGCAACATTAGCAAGCCTTAAAAATAAGTGGTAAAAACACAATGAGATTTATGGCTCTGCTGTGGCAGTAAACACAACACATGAGCCCCCTGCTATATTCACAGTTTCCTGAGATATTTAGGGCTGACAAACAATAACTCTAACGGCGATAAACAGCAGGGCTGCATTTGACAATCTGCCACAAAAATGTACACCAGAGAGCCTCGCGCAAAAATAGGCTTCACTGTCAAAGCTCCACCAGAGTCCGACATGGCAGATTGTCTCTGACTAGCAGCTCTGTCCACGCTACACTGTGTCCTGACCCTTTGTGTCACACATACGTAACCATAACACCAGGACTTCTGTGATTGTTGGTCCACACTCCTCTATTGCATTTTTAAATATGCAGGGAGGGGTGTCTGTAGTGGCGGGTGTAGCTACCTCTCAGGATTTAAAGTGAAACAAAGTCCCTGCAGTCACAGCTGAGGTCAATAACGAGTTCTTGGAAACATTTGTAAGAAAGTTGTTGTCTCCAAAAGTCAGTTGTTGCCTGGCAGCATCCTCACTTAGGGATGGCTGGTAGATTCCTCCATCCTAGTTCCCATTAGACTTTATAGCACAGGATGGGACACAGTGAATGTTTTTAGAGACATTATCATTTATCTTTTTGGGCTATAGGTTTTCCTTCATGCTATAAAGCTCTCAGCCTCTCAGCAGTAGTTTCTAAAAAATGGAAGTACAGCGCAGTGCGACCACATTTGGCGTTTACGCTCCCTTCTCTCCTGTCCAAGTCAGTGAATCGTGTCAGAGCAGCGGAGTTTCATCTCCCTGTCCTTCCTTCTCCTTCTTCTTGGGTCTTCATAATTGTTTGTGTTTTGCACTTCTGTCCTGTCAGAATCAATTAGCCGTATCACCGTGGCGTATTTCCTTTGTCCTCTCCACGCCTAAATGTGATCACTGCAGCTCCATGTTGTATATGTCAGACACTTCCTCCCTGTCCAAATCCATTCATCGCCTTAGAAATTTACTTTCATTCAAAGCTTCGTGTTTGTTTCTGTCTGCTCAGATCAGCTGTGACATTTCCTTCCCCATCCTGACCTTTACACAGATAATAGCTGCATTAAAGCAGAAGGTAAAGTCACATCCTGTGGACCAGTCAGGTGAAAACCTTCCGGACAGGAACTGAAATCTTACTGTAACTGGATGTCATGTTGTAAAGAGCTTTGAAAGGGTTTTATGAGCTAGAAAATAGTCTAGACCATGCAATAACCTGAAAGAGTGATGGGCTGAGATGTTTTCTTACAGCAGTAGAATATACTGTCCTACATAAAACAGCAAGTGTATAAACACAGCAGGTAGGAAATGCAGCAGGTGCATGACAGACAAACCACGGGTATAAAACAGTCTGATATAAAACAGTTATGTCTTGTGTGTGTGTGTGTGTGTGTGTGTGTGTGTGTGTGTGTGGCAGCCTGCTGGCACATACTGTAGCGTACTGTATCCTGAACAGTCCAGAGGTAGGCACTGTTTTTTTAACACTCTTTGGGCATTTTTCCACCTTTGATACAGTTATTAGATTATTAGAAAGTTGGCAGAGATCTGAGAGGAGGGAGGGAGGGAGAACGACACATGGCAAAGCTCCCAGGCTGGACACTGTGAGGGACAGTGCGATTCATGGCCAGTACACAAAGGGGAAATTTTATCTTACCTCTGTACACATATAGTTTGACATCTACATTACAGCCCTGTTTACCTGCCAGCAGTCTTCTTCTTACCTGCCTCTGGTGAAGCATTGCTGCCTGTCTTGGCATGTTACTGCCATCTGTGGATCACTGGAATAATGCAGGACCATTGACAGTGCTGTGTATTGTCACCAATGAAAAAAAAAAAAAAAAAAAAAGAGGTCCACACAGGACGAACTCGACGGGGATCTTTAGGTGGTGATGGCTGTGCAGTGTGTTAAGAAGCTGAATGTCTGGAGACAGAAGCTGGTGGTTTAAATGGCTGGTATTACTGATCAGGAAGCTTCATTCCTAGTTTGCAAAAATGTCCTTGCTCAGCCATGTCCTTAGTAAACTGGCACACCTGGCTGCTGTAGTCATGCCAGACTCTCCTTGGATGAAGCACCAGAGTCTGCCCATGTACACTGGTCTGATTCCAGGTGCTGGTGTTCGCCTGAAGCTCGGCACTGTGCTGCTAACTAGAGCAGCCTCTCGCTCCAGATGAACCCACTCCCACGCTCATGAAACTGAGCCAACAGCGGCAACAGCATGTTTGGTCCTCCAGTGTGCCAGCACTCTGTGTTTGTTGTAGACACTCAACAAATACAGCTTTTTTTTTTTTTAATCTGCTATAGTATCTGCAGGGGGTTAAAGCTGTGCATTTCCACCAGACATATCAGGAGAGGCTCTGTGCTGCTCCTGCAATGTTCATTATTTATAAAGCACTTTTTTAGACCTGGTTTGCACAAGGCTGCAATTACAAACAGATGAATTATGAAATCATTAGAGTTTACAGTGAACCATTAAAACAAGTCCAGTATTTAAAATAAACAACATGGAATTGTAATAAAATAAACAAAAACTCATGTAAAATCAGGCCACGTTCTCTCAGAAGAGCATTTTTTTAAGAAGAGATTTCACAGATGTATTGACTTAGCCGAAAATATTCTGTCAGGCAGCCGTGACCGTGAAGACTCGAGCCACTCTAGTCAATAATATCAACTCAGTAAGACCCTGAAATGAATTTTAAAACAAATGTGAGCCAGTGTGGTGAGGCTAAAAGAGCTGTGACGGAGTTCTGGCTAAAAGACTAGCAACTTTAGAGACAGCTTTTACAAATTTTTTGGTTTGTTGAAATTATGAGGGTGTGAGGAGATTCGGTAAAACCTAAGCTACATTTATTTTATTAATATTGCTAGAGAAAGTAGAGATGCTGCTTTGCTTTCATAGTCATAGTGGACATGCAAGAAGGCATGCTGGGTTACTCGATGAGGACGCTGCGAGGAGAAGTGCTAGACTTCAGCTACTGTAGGTAATAGATGGTGAGGCCGGGTCAGGCTCAGGGAGGGCCTGGTGTTGGGGGAACACAGAGCAAACCCAGGGTTCACAGGAGGGACTACATCTCCCATCATGTCGGTGTGGGTTTGGTGGTTCACTAAATGTTGAAAGCTTAGCGTGCCACCACTGTGGTCCTGGACTGGAGTCGTGTGAGAGTTACCTGTCATTATGCCAAACATTAATCCCCAACACCCCGAAGGTCTTCCCGACTTTTGAAACTCAGCTCAGTTCAAACTCTGGTGTGAACTGTGGCGAACATATGCATGCAAGGAGAGCTGATTGTCTCTAAGTGGGTTCTTCTTCTTTGATTTGATTCTCTGTTTTTAATCTAGTCAGATGTTTCCTGTTTGTATTCCAGTGTGTGTTAGCATGTGTGTGCCTGAATGCATTCATTGGAAATCTGCTTTTCTGTGTCCACCCTGTTCAGCTACATATATCTACACAGCTGTGGATTGTCTGTCTGTGTGTGTGTGTGTGTGTGTGTGTGTGTGTGTGTGCACGCGCACGCTCACACTCATGCTGATGATGTTGACATCAGTTTTTACCAGAGCTCGTCTCTAACCTCGCCCGGCTGCTGCCAGCTCTGTGTGTGTGGTCCCACAGCCTCAGGGCTCCATCTGTTGTCATGCATACCATCAAGCTCTCCCGAGAGCACGAGAGAGAAATGATGAGCTGAGATAAAGATTTGAAGGGACAGAGGAAAAACTGCACCATGCAGGAAGATGAAGATGCAGATGATAGTAATAAAGAACAGTCGAGACAAATCTAAGGATATCCTTCTGCCTGTCTGTCTGCTGTTCAGGCACTGAATGTACTGTAGATGACTGGCTTCCGACGGTTTTCCTAGAGACCCCATTTTATCATTGGGAATGCTGACGACCCCACCCCCTCAACCGCACACACGATTACAAATGGAAAAACAGAGTACTTCTTTTCAAACTTCTAATCTAACGTATACAACAGTACAGAGCCATGGAACACTGTACAGCCCAGCAGTGAACTTGATACCTGCAGTTGGTTTGTGTAGCCTAGTAATTTCTTTTGTTAAAGTTTAAACTGGTTATTTCCTTTGTATACTGCAGGTGATTATCCTGGAACTTGTTGCAGAATTCTACATCTGTATTACATAGATTTCTTATTTGGCTATCATACGTACTTAAAGGTGCCTGTGCAGCCTGTCGTTCAGTGACAGCTCCCAGGCTGCAATGCTCAAGCCAGTGGTGGGACGTCAGGTGGGACTTTGGTGACAGCCAAAAGAAGTCCTTGTGCACATCAAGCTTATCGCATTGTGTGCCTTTGTTTTGGTGGTAACCAGAGCTGACAGGTATGTTGTGGCGAATGGCAAGATTAACCTGGTGGATGCATGAAGTCCTGGAGCAATGTCCACTCTTTTCTACAAGCCAAAACGCAGGATCTCCTCAGGAGAAAATTTGACCTGATACTCATGAGCTTGTCCTCAGCTTGGAGGTTTTCCATGTGCTCTTCTTTTGTGAGAAACTTTTGTGACATATTCATTAACATCTGAAAATCTGGATTTCATCTCCTTATTTATTTTAAATAAGAAAAGAATCGATGTTATAAACTGAACTAACACTGCTGTAGATATCCATGGACCCAGAGGATGAATCCTACTGACTTGTTGCCCTGACTTTACCTGCATTGTCACCATCAGGCAAAATCCACTTTAAACCTAATTACAATGAACAGGTAACCCGTATCCAGACATTAATCTAGTCCCATTAGAGATGGTCTGGCTGCACTGTGGCTGGATCATAGCCAGGTGTAAATGATGTTTGTGTAGACCAACCTGTTTCCATCCCCTCCTGCTAGCTCTGGCTGCCCTTTATAAAGCTACAGTGTGCAAGATAAGGGTCATGTGCCTGAGTCAGAACTTCACCAATAGGTGACAATAGGATGTCTTCAGGTGTCACGTGAGCCTCGCTTTGCATGTTGTCCCCAAAAATATCCCACATTGCTTCTCTGACCTTGCAGCACATCCACATTAAATGAAATGGAGAGAAAACTTAATCTCTGTCAATAACCCCGCTGAACAGGGTGTTTCCAAAGCGCCCTCCAGTTTATAAATCTTAGATCACATCTGTAAACCATGTAAATGTTACAGCTCCTTTTGAGAGGCATTAGTGTTTCCAGGTGGTGTTAGCAGAGAGCTGTGTCCACCTGAGCAATGATAACAGTTAAATCTCTTCTTCTTTGTCTTGTTTTCTGTAGTGAAACAGACAGCAGGCCGATAAAATCAGTATTTCATGGTCAGGATGGTATCAGATAAAATCAGTTCTTCTCATTTACATAATTGTCTGTTTTTGTTGTCAGACAGCTGAATAAGTATGGGCCTGTGATTTAATTGTGGCTCATAAACACTACATGTAAATCAGCAGTCATTGCTGCGCTGCTGTGATAAAACCCTTGTTTTATCATTTCAGCGGCTGACAAATCCCACATAAATCCAGATTAATGACAACAGCTCTGCTGTGTAGTGGGCTTTATACGGCTAAAATGATTGATCACAGAGAAAGTTAGAGGTTGTCCTCCTAACTTTACTATCATGCAGCCCCTGTCCCTCAGCTTGTGTCATCGTTTTGGCAGTAAAGCCCAGTTTACACACTGAAACACCAGTGATTTAGTAGGTGTTTTACAAGATGTCAGAGGTTCTGTGAGCCTCAGATCCTCAGACAGGGAGTACTAAACCTCGGTCTCCTTGAGCCACGGTGTAGGAACACTTCACTTTCACTGTCAGAGCTGCTGAGATACAGCTTCTTCATCTCTACAGAGGGCTTCTGGAGCCCTTTCAGAGGGATCATTGGGTTTCTGGTCTCCTCCCTGATTAAGGCCCTTCTTTCGTGGTTACTCAGCCTCCTTTAGGAAGAGCCCTGCTGATTCCAGTCTTCCTGGGAACACTCAGGGCCTTAGACATGGTTTGATCCCCTGGTCCTGATCTGGGCCTCACCACAGTCTGACCACAGAGTCTACAGAGGGCTCCTTCATGTCTTGGTTCATGTTCTGGCCTGCAGTGTGAACTGTGGCACCTTATATACACAGGGGTGTGTCTGTCTACACTCTGTCCAGTCAGCCCAGTTTGCGACAGGTGGACTCAAGTCGGGTTCTAGACATGTCAGATAGGATGCACAGTGTGGAGCCACAGCAAAGGCTCTGAATACTAATTTGTAAAAATGAGATTTCACTTTTTTGATACGTGTTTTCACTTTGTCATCCTGGGTTATGAGCGTGGCTTGATGGGAAAAATTGGCACTTTTATCCATTTAAAACAATAAAATGTGCAAAAATTGAAGGGGTCTCTATACTTTGTAAAGCAACTATGCTTGATTAAATGAGACCACATGGTGTCCAAGTCGACAGTCTTTAGCTGAGGAAACGACAGATCAGCAGTGTACAAGTCCTTCCCCTTGTCATTCCTTTGCTCTTTCTTCTACTTGCAAACAAAACCTTTCACTAAGTTCCAGCCTGGGAGTTGGGTTTTCTCTCATGCTTTTCAATCCTGGAGTGGAGATAACCAAAGAAGCAACATCCAGCCTCTCTGGGCTTCCGTAGGAATTCATTTGACTGTTCCAGTGGAGCAGAAAGCTTGCAGCAGCAGCAGAGGCTCAGGTGATCCGAGTGTCAGGAGAATTACGCTGAATATCTGAGTGTGTCTGAACGTGTGTGTGAACATGCCAAGTGGACTAATGTGTTCTGGTGAGTTCTGGCTCCGTCTGGGATCCACAGAGACGCACAGACAGCACCGCCTGAGGTCCAGCACACACTGAAACACACAGGAACACACCTACATCCCCCCCACTTGTCCATCTTTTCGTATTGTCTATTCATCTTTTTTCCCCTCTTTGTTTCTCGCTCTTTGCCTCGGGGTGACACACAACAACAGATGGACTCACACACACATGTATTAAAGCACGCACACACAGAGCTGCGGGCCAGTCAGCTGGCTGCCTGCTGCTGCCTCAGTGAGGCTGAGAGCTCCAGTCTCCTCCAGTCAGTCAGTGCGTCCACATCATTCAGAGCAGCCTGAATACATTTAGCGTTCATCTTCAATAAAGCGAGGAAGAAAATGTTTTGAGACTTTTTTATTTTACCTTGCTCAACGTTGTGTCACTTTTACAAACTCAAACTCACAGAAGTTTAATTTATTTCTAGTTGGAGCCAAAAGTGTCCAAAGATGTCAAATATCAGGCAGATTTCTGGGGAACTGTGCATAACATGATGTCTTTCCATTTGACCAGAAGATGCAGCCATAAAAACATCCCTTCTTAGGTTGGAATATTTGACTTAATGTTAGAATCAAATTAAGCTGACACATAATATAAGCATAACCTGGGGAAATAACACCGTGGTACATAAGTTAAAAAAACTAAACTTGTTTTTCTCCAGACTACCCATTAAAGGTGCTCAGCAGTGGTTTATATCCCACTAAGAACTGAAAACAAGTTTATGGTTATTATTGCCTGTTGAATATTGAATTGAATTGACTGGCTCGCAGTGTTTTATATTAACAATTGACTAAATGTCTTATGTGTAAGGGTTGTTCGTAGAGAGAATTATCATGACAACATTTTCCCTCAGATCCGTGTAATGTTATCTGCTTGTTAATTAGTGACAAAACATTCAGTTTTCAGGCCCAAACTTCTGTTCATTCTCCTCGATTCAATGTGCCCCAGTGTTGATATATATCAAAAATCACGCGTCAGCTGTCATTTTACGGCTGATGTTTAGGCTAGTCACAGTGTTCTTAAATTAATAATTTAATAAATATAAATCTTTTAAGGTGCACAGTGTTGCTGCCTCATATTGCAGCTAGCTAGTTAGCATGAAATTAATATAAACACAATAGAAAATGTGAACGTACATCATGCTGTGATGAATGTTGGGATGGTGGCACTATTTTGGGAGATACATGCTGTATTTATCTACATACATTCTTGTTTAGTTTGACAAAAACGTTGCTTAGCTCGTTTGGATCACACTTTACTGACTGTGGTAATTCAGAATGGATAACCTTAGCTGACTGTAGCTAACTCATAGCAGACCTAGAGATCCCGCTGATGAGGGCGACAGACTGAAAAGTGACTCTGCACCCTGATCTCAGCTCTCTGTTCGGGAGCTAGCACTAGCTAGCAGCTGTCAGCAGGTAACACAGACACTGCAGATGAATCAGGTTCTGTCCTGTCTGTGTTCAAATACAGCACTAAAGTGGACGTTTGGACGTAGTTGAAACATCCACTACTGTAGCTATCTGTATGGGATAGTATTTACTTTAACTAACTTATACTGTAGATGTATGTCGTGTATATACCTATAATTGATAATGAGCATGATCCCATGAAAATGGCGCATTCAGCCAAAATTCAACAGGGTGTGATGACAACTTCATATTATCTATACACAGACACATTTTACAATGATGAAAGTAACAGTAAAAGCTTGGAACTATTAAAAACAAGTAGAGTAAAGATACCTGAACAATCTAGTTACTGTAAGTATAGTAACAAAGCATTTGCACTTTACTTCCCACCTCAGTTACAGTGGTATAAAACTAAGAAGTAAACTGCCAGAGGTAAAAAAAAATAAATAAAAAGAAAAGTTACCAAAAGCTAAAACTGTGTGTAAAGTCTGAGAAACCAGGCCTTTCTTTACGTAGCACATTATTTTGGCCCCCCCAGCTGAGTTAATGACATCCTCTGACAATGTAAGTCACATTGAATCAATTTATATGTGCAGCACGTCTGTGGGTTCAGAGCTGAGTTACACCGAGAAGGACTGGAATTAATCGGACCAAATCAGCGGCCACACAAAACTGGCTGGTGTTCGAGCACCAGCGTGAACCTGTCTTTCCTCAGCCCCCTTTAAATCTCCTGCTTGAGAGGCTCCTCAGAGTTTCAGAAGCAGTTTTTAAACATGCAAATCCTTTAAACGGAACATTTTCCAACCTTACCAACCGTTCTGCACTAGAAACAAGTGGAATTATGTTGACTCATCAACTACCTTTGTCTCATTTTAAGAAAATAACATATATATAAGAATAGAAATGACTCTTTAAAAAGGGATTTATTGTAGTTTACGTATCTACTCTAGTACAAATGAGTTTCCTCTCAGACCAGACTGTGTTTCTGTCCTTTAAAGACGCTCTGAGTACATCCGCTCTGGTGGCGGTTTCTGTGCTGCCAGCACAAAGCAGACATAAAATGAATGAAGATGTTATCGCTGTTATCAACTTCCAAAGTCTTTTAGCCACAATTTCTCTCCATGACCTCAGCACTGAAAGGTAATTTGGAGGTTGGTCTGCGGTTCAGAGGACAGGATGGATGAACGCTAGGTCTGTTTAGGACACAGTCTCTGTTTCAGAGTGGTTTGGGAAACAGCCAGAGGTGAGGAATTTATTTTCAGCTGTGAGCACAGCAGAGCCAAAACCATCCAGGAGCTCTGAGAGGACTTTAAAGGGATTAATTCCAAAGAGCTGGAGGATGACAGTCACAGATGAGAGTCAGTGTCTCAGATCCAGAGGAGATACTGAGGTGAATTGATTTCACGGAGGAGAGCAGAAAGCCTCTTCGGCTGAGGAGACAACATCCGGTTCGGGGTTAACAAGCTCATCGCCGACCTTCAACTAAGACAAAGCACAGTATTGAATTCTTAGACGTGCTTAAATGGTCTTTTTGAGACTAGCTGCAGGGCTGTGGGTTCAAAGCCACACACGATCTGATTGGAGCTGAGGCTGCTGATAAAATAGTTTTTCTCACATCAGTTTTTGGTCAGGGACTGAAAGGAATAAATGTTATTAGTCTGCAAAGTTCATTATATAGCCTGCAGTAAGAATGGTTTGGTCAGTTGGACACATCGTACAGGTAGCCATTTTAACCAAAACCACAATGTTTCCTTAAAACTACCCAAACATTAACCAGACATCTCAAGTCAGTTTTATTCATGAAGCACCTTTCAGACATGATGTCGCTTTAAAGTGCTCGACACGTGTTGTACTGGGAGTCAATGAAGAGATTTAAGAGCTGCTGTGATATTTATATGCATGTTAACATCAGGACTCCAGCTGCAGCCTTTCCAACAAAAAGTGCGCTCCACTAATCCGATGTGAGATGAATGCACAGAGCAGCGTCTCAGAATCTGCATGAGATGAGATTTAGTTTTTACTGGAGATTTGTAATTCCTTTGGAAGAAACCAACAAATGATGCCTCGTGTTGATCGGGTCATATCAAAAATGCTTCCGTGAAAAATGTTGTCTCATTTCCTTTAATTTGGTGGACTGGTTTACTGTAGATGTTACAGTGTGTTTTGACCTTTGTCTGATCATGGCATGAATCTTACTCCCCTGAAAACATATCCACAGCAAAAACAACAATGTTGTTAAGAAAATGGAAAGAAAGCATAGAAAGCATAATGCAGGAAGTGACTATCTCTACCCACAAAAGTAAGAGTCTCGGTTTAATCCACATAGGAATTTACTTTGTAGTCTGTCTGACAGGATGCTTATTGGTTTGTTTGTCTCTTCAGCACACAAAGAAAAACTACCACAACACTTGACTTCAGCCCGTGTGTGTGTAGTTGTTAGTGTCACCTCGGCATAAGAACAGAGCTCATTGTGCGACACACGCACACTGGCTGCATCTTTAAAAGCACCAATTAGAGACATTTAATCACTGCACTGTCTGGGTGAGCTACAGTCAGCTTGATCGAATGGGACTCTGAGTTAATGTGACTCAGTCTTGGCTTCATAACTATGCACAGAGAGCAGCAGCGTCCCTGCTGAAGTATCAGTTATGACTCGTTTAAAAGTATAGATTTTATTTTGAAAACCAGACCTTTTATGCTAAGCTGAGTTAAAACATGTCTCTGTAGAGGAGGCAGAAAGATTGACCTGATTTCTTCTCATCTAAGTCTTTGTAAGAATTGATGAGGGGAAAAAAGGGGACGAGTGGACTCAAACCTTGTGTCTAATCTTTTATTCAGATGGTTTCTTTAATTTGTCACTTGTCTGGATCTTTGTTTAAGACTGAACATCTTCTTAATGCAACAGTGATAAACATTAGAAGAAGTGAACTCAACTGAGAGTTGAACCTGTGTCAAAACATTTCTAGAGAGAATCTGGGGCTTTTCCATCCATCCATTATCTATACCGCTTATTCCTGAACAGGGTCACGGGGGGCATGGAGCCAATCCCAGCTGACACTGGGCGAGAGGTTGGTCCACCCTGGACAGGTCGTCAGTTTGTCACAAGGCTGACATGTTGACAAACAACCACACACACCCACACTCACTCCTGCAGGCAGTTTAGAGTCACCAGTCAGCCTAAGCTGTATGTCTTTGGACTGTGGGAGGAAGCCGGAGAGAACCCACGCAGGCACAGGGAGAACATGTAGACTCCATACAGAAAGGTCCTGGCTCGGCCGGGGCTCGAACCCAGAACCATCTTGCTGTAAGGCGATAGTGCTACGCGCTGCGGCAAAATGCCGCCCACTTCACTTCAGTGCGGGCAGGTTTCATTTATAGAAGATAAATGAAACAGTCTCTTTTACTGCACGTCTGAGTGTAACTTGTGTAGATGGCAGTGCAGTGATTAACTATCTAATTTGTGCTTTTGAGAGGCTGAGATGACAGAGAGTGGAGCTGAAGCAGCTATTTTAGTGTCACTTCAAGATGGGGAGAGCGCTTGTTATGTAACACACACACACACAGTGCAGTACTCACATATACACCACAGGACTGTCCACCGTGGGTGTATGCGCATGTAGGTGTGTTCTCTTACTGTCAAAGTCAAAGATGAACCAGATGAACAAATGACATAAAATAGAAAACAAGGGAGACAATAACTAGTTCAGGAGACACAAAGGTAGAAAGGATCAATATTTTCTAAAAGATATACAGTAAGTAACACAGACGCCAGTTCACCTGAGGAAACACTGATTGACTGCAGTATTGATCGATGGTCTGAGTGGATCGCTCTGTCTCTGCTGTAATGAGGTTTCATGGGGTTTAAAACTAAACTTTTGAAACACTTTCGTGGACATCTGCACAGCTGTGATGTGTGGTGACTTTTCAGACCTCAACAAACACCAGTGAGCTGGGTGACAACGTGTACACTGTAGCTTTAAGAGATTAAACACATGATGGTTTAGAGCTAAATGTTTCCACACAACCACAGAAACACGTGTACAGATACAGTTTCTCTGCTGTTTCACCTCTGTCATTTTCTACAACACACCCCCTCTCTTGTCTGTAAATAGAAACAATGCTATACACACTCACACCAGATGCAGAGTAGAGTTCGCCGGCCTCTCACCGACTCAGTGACCCAGCATCCGTTGCTGTGGTAACGTCTCTCCTACTTAGTGCTTAGATTTTTAACATTTAATTCAGTTTGTTTTTAATAGGAAGCAGCAGGTGTGTGTGTGAGGATGAACAGTCACTGTTCTGTTCTAGGTTTTTTCAGCTACTGTGGGTAAATGCTTTTAACAAGGTGATGTGCACATAAACCGTAAAACTCACAAACTGTGAAAGCTCTTAAATGACACATTAGAGGTGTTTCATACTGAGGCCAGGCTGCAGTCAACGCTGAGAGCTTTCTTGGACGCTCCTTTTGTGCACCGTATGTGTGTCCTTTTATTTCCTGTCCTTGGCCCTGTCCTGTATACGTTGTTCATTCAAATGCAGCAATCGATGGAGCTGTTTGCTGAGAGGAGGTCACCCTCATGTTTTCTACCGTGTGGAACGTGTCCGTGCACGTGTATGCTGGACCGTAGTATGAAGAGAAACTTCGGCAGTGGTGGAAGAAGTACTCATGTACTATGTCTGATCTGTGTTCAAGATTTTACTCCAGTAAAAGTACAAAAGTATTAGCATCAACATATACTTTAAGTACCAAAATTAAAAGTAGTCATTATGGAGAATGAAACATTTCACATTAATGTATGTGATATTATTGGGTTATAATTACTGATGCATTATTGTACCTGTGTTCATCTTTGTCTAAAACTCAAAGCAGTGTGAGCCACTCTAAGTTTAATCAATATGTACATAAGCAAGTGATGGCGAAGGCAAATGAAATGACTACAGAATGCAGGAAATTGAGATTGCAGCCAGAGGACATAAATACAAAGGAGCAGGGGAGATGACAAGGGCACACTATAAAACATGATACAGGAATGAGCTGAGGTTTTCTTATTAATGTAAATATGCAAGTTATAGTTGTGTTCAACTTAGAAAGTCATTTTAATTTCCTGAACTTATAAACATGAATTGTTCTGACTCGAGGCCTTGTAACTTGATGAGCTGGATAAATGAGCTGCTGCGAATTCACTCAGCTCATTAAATGAAGTTTTAAAGAAACAAAACCAGCAGACTTCCCAGCATGCCTTGCTGGAGAGATAAAACTCTTCAGAAATGCTTCTTTTTTGTATTTTGAAGAGCCCATTAATGGTGGAAACTTTATTCACTGTATGTTTGTAATGCATATTATACTAAATCTTGGTTGATGGAAACCATGCTAAAGATTATACTGGACTCAGTCACTACCCCCACACACACTCCATGTCCACCAAAGTCACTGGGAGCACTCTAAACATGCGTGGAAAACTCCAGCCGTGCAGCGTTCTCCTTTCCAAAGCGCTTGGGAGCTCGTGCTTCCGTGGTGTCTTCCATTGCTAAGCAGCCATGAACTTCACACTGTATGACGACAAGGAAGCTGGAGGGTATAAATGGATTTCCATTGCTGAAAATGCCTTGCAGCAGCCCTGCTACTAGACCTTCTTGTGGATGTTGTGTTTGGGTGCACCCCATCCTTCAAGCATGAACAAAACAGAGCATTTCACCAGCTGACCCAGGAGCTCCGTCCTCCATCTGAGCTTTGAACCGGATGTTGTTATGGGAAGGGTGAAGCTGATTGGTTCTGGACTCAGTTTACACATCATATTAGGCTCCTCCTGCAGAACCTGGAGCTCTGTAACATGCTGCAAATCTCCCAGAACATGTCTTCTCTGGTTTTTCTCAAACCTTTCACTGTGAAACTCTTATAATTTTTACAGGGCTCCATTAAGTATTCCAACAGGCCAAAAGGGAACCCCACTCTTTCGCTGAACAAATCTCAGTTTGCAGCCTTTTCCTTTCAGGCTGATTAGATTAACATGACAGCTTTGTGACCCCCATCACTTTGGAGATCATAAGGTGCATCTTTCTAACCCTTTACGTCAGAGTGGTGTGTGCACATGTGCCTGAAAAGTCACCATCGACTGATCTGGCTCATCACTCAGACTCTTCTGTGTTCCTGGTTGCTGCGTGGTCGGTCATTAACTTCCTCCTCCACGGCTAAACGGACAAATTAGGACACGTGTCAACGACCAAATTAGGATGTGTCAGAGCAGTTGTAGTTTCCAGGGCGACGGCATAGCCTTAGCGTGTCCTGGAGATGTGTTCTGATTTAGGAAAGAGAAGAGAGCGAGACGGAGAATTAATCATTGTATTAAAATTTAATGATATGAGGAGGGAGAGAGAGAGAGAGACAGGGTTGTAATTTTCAGGTTGCAGGATTGTGATCAGACAGTAGACAGAGTAAAATCCCATCAATAACGTATCATTTTTTTCCCTTCTGTCAAGTGGTTTTCCTGGTTTTCCTGGCTCAGCATGGATGCATCTGTTCTCTTTCTTTCTCTCATTTATTCTGCTTTATATGTCCGAAAAGACACACATGTATGTTCCTGTGTGTGTGTTTCAATTAGCTGTCCACGGACCCTTACTCATGGGGCAAATTCATTTCTATGTCTCTAAAGCAACAGACTGTAACACTGTCTTTTCATCATTAGGCTTTGACAAAACATATTAGTCCTTATCTATAGAAACAAGCCCTTCAGTGGTGGACAGCTGCCCTGTGCATGTCCTGGAGGTAAATATAACTGAGGTCTGGAGCAGCTGATGGAACGTAAGGTGAATGCTCTGATACTTGTAAAAGGGCTTTTCTATGCAAGGAAGCACACTCAAAGTGTTTTACACTAGCAGCCTAGTCACCTACTACTAGTCACAGCGTCTGTGGGATCTGAGGAATGGATTGTGGGGTGACCAGACGCTGTCATCGCCACTACAGGACACACGCTCCAGTAGTATAACTCATCCAGACCACTTATTGAGCTATTGGTGATCATGTTGCATTGTGGGTAATGTAGGTGCCAGGTTTTGACTAGGAAGAGAAATGTGTTTGCATCAGTGTTTATCATTTTTTTGACCCCAGCTGCTCACTATAGGGGAACGTGACAAAGTAGAGACACAGTCTTCCGTTGGGTTAAACTTACCACCAGTGTTGGGGTAGCGGTTATAGTTGAGATACAGTTCCAGGATCAGACACATGCTCAGTTTCAGTGATTCTACCACTAGATGAAGGTTCTGGCCTACAGATGGGCCACTGAGTCCGACTGTCTGCTAGCCCAGCAGCCGGCAGACTTCTCTTTAACTATGGGGAGAGACGGGAGGCCTGCATTCTGAGAGTGGAGAGGACGGGATGGAGTAGAAGGAGACAGACGTGAAGGGCCACACCCGGTTAGGATCTCCGACCTGACATGGATAGGGAGCCAAACTGGTGACTGTGGTCGAATCTTCTGGGTTTAATTAAATTCTAGCTGCAGCATCTGAACTATCTGGAGACTTTTAGCACTAGTAGATGATCATGGTCTTTTCTTAACCATGGCTTCCACAGTTTACTGTAAATAAATTTCAAGGGCAGCTGCGGCTCAGGAGGTAGAGCGGGTCATCCTTTAGCTATAAGGTGAGTGTTTCGATCCCTGCCTTCCCTAGACACTGGGCAAAACACCGAAGCCCACGCTGCCCCCAGTGATATCGCCAGTGTGTGGGCGAGTAGGTGACTAGGCTGCTAGTGTAAAACACTTTGAGTGTGCTTCCTTGCATAGAAAAGCCCTTTTACAAGTATCAGAGCATTCACCTTACGTTCCATCAGCTGCTCCAGACCTCAGTTATATTTACCTCCAGGACATGCACAGGGCAGCTGTCCACCACTGAAGGGCTTGTTTCCATAGATAAGGACTAATATGTTTTGTCAAAGCCTAATGATAATAATGGACAGTATGTGGTGTTCCCAATGTCTGGAGGCTTTAACATGTTCACATTTAGGTTATTACAGACGAAACTGGTTCGGCCTGCAGCTACAGTACATACACACCAGTGGACAGCACTGCAGCTGAGCACCGCCATGCTCATAATGAGCCTGATCATTAGCCCGAAGGCTGATTCAACAGAGGAGGATTAACATCATAAGTGGATTAAATCAGAATTAATCTTATAATTGTACAGCAGTGACGACATTCTTTTATAGTCAAACCTGGATATTGACTCTGCTCGACTCAAGGGCTTAAATGCCAATTTTTAAATCGATGTTCTGCATTTAGCATTGGATTAAAAATAATACTTAGGGTAATTACACATTTCATTTATATTATAACCATCTACCTACATTTAAAAGTCAATTAATTAACAGTTAACCTTCCAGTTGTCTGTTGTTTTATAGCTCCATTCAGTTCAGATTTTCAGAAGCTGTTTTGTATCAGATTTTTGTTATTAGAAAATAAGACTTAGGTTAATCACACATTAAATTGAACAAGATAAGGTCTTGTTTAATATGTAAGTGGAATAAATCACAGCTAGTGGTGTAACTGTACAGCAGTCCAGCCTGGATGTTGGCTGCTCTCAGGGTTAAAGTGACAGATTCTCAGTTGAAGTTCTTCTTAAATTTTTTTTAATGAAAATAATACTTATTACACTAAAATATTAATTTATCAAATAATCCCCTAGTTAACTTTGTAAGTGTGTTAACTCATAGTTGATATTACTATTGTAGTGCGACCTGAAATTTGGTTGCACTTGGTTAAAATGGTAGATTTCCTTTGGAGGTTCTGAATGTGAGTTTTTTTAGAAATCTGAAAATAAGATTTAAGTTAACAAGACAGACTGATACAGACTAAATTAATTCATACAAATCATCCCAATTTAAATAATCATTTAATATTACAATTATTCTGAACAGAGTAGTAGTTAAATAGGTAATCTGGTAGTTAGGGAACAGAGAACAGAATCACTCCTCCTGCAATGGAATAGATACAGTATTAAATAAGAAGATTGTCACAGAGTCAGTCTTGGTCACAGGGTCCAGTCAGTCAGAGTCCGATCCCCCCTACCCAGACCTGGGTCCCAAAAAGCTGACGGTTCACTGTCACAGTAGTATTCTTCTTTTTACACCGTTCAGCCTCACTGTTTTATCCACAGCTTTTCTTAGTCTGTTACGTCAATTTCTGAACTTAGCTTCCTGTCTCCAGTTTTAGGAGACAACACCCTGAGATGTACCCAAAAACAGGAAACATCTTGGCCAAATTATAAACGCCCATTGTCCAGCTCACATAAACTTAAAAGTGAACTCATAAACACTCTATTCTATTACATAATCCATCTTAACATGTAACTTAAACCACTGCAATAATATATTGCCTAACCCACCCGATTAAAACCAAGCATATGGTCCCTACACATTTAATTTACTTAATTAAATTATTAATTGTTCAGCAGTAGTCTTTTTATAGCCTAATGTGGAAATGGGCTTCACTCAGGTCAAGGGATCAAATGGAAGAAAATAACTATTATGATGCCTAAACATGGTAAATATTAATGTCGGGTTTAATAAAAAATCATTTCCTGCCTCTTATTAACACTCATTTTTCTCAGGCTACTTGTAATTTGAGGTTAGAAGAAAAACCAGAGCTGATCAACCAGTTCAGGACAGCAGCTGATAGTCGATGGAGATTATATCGTATGTAGTGTGTGACTCAGTGAATGCGAAATTCTGGAGTTTTCTTTCTATCTAGTGGAGGTGTTAAAAAAACACAATGAAGCCAAATTATGTTTTGGAAAAAGTTAATTGCTAGATTAACTTCTCCTGGTGTGTGTGTCTTTGTATTACTTGCATTATGGGGACCATCATGCTGTGGGGACTCAACCATCCTTGTGGAAATCACTGAATTTTAGGGCGGGAACATGGTTTAAGGTCAGGGTCAGGGTTAGGGTTCGGCAAGTGGTGGTTAGGTCTGCAGGAAATGAATGAAGTCGATGTAAGGTCCCCACAAGGAATAAAAACACAGCGTCTGTGTGTGTGTGTAATCCTCTTAACCAGGCTAATTAATCTTCTGTATTAGCTCATTCTGTCTCTCTGCAGTGTTTTGTTTGACAGAGGCTGTTTGCATTGACTTCACTCAAATGTAATTCATTATCCTGTGGGTTGTCCCTGTCCACCTGCACCTGTCTGTCCCCTCCCGTCTCACAGTGTGATTAGCCGACAGAAAGTCTGATAAGAGGCAGAGGTTTGTTCTGTTCTCACTCTGGTATCTGGAAGCATCTTTACGCCTTTTTAACCTCTTTGTACCTGCAACAACAGCTCTCAGCTTGACTACACTCACTATCTAGCATTATTATTTTAATACTGGGCCAAATTGAATAACAACCACTTTATCAAAACTACTTTAGGGTTAGTAATGGTAACAAGCTTCTAGTCGACTGTAATAATAATAATATTACAGTCTTGCTATAACTTTGGTCATAACAATGGAACTACATTCAGGATCAGATTTATTGGCATTTTCACATATGTACAGGAAAATGAAGTGTAATATCACACAGTCCTAAGTGTAACAGTGAGCGCGCTTACATTAGCAGCCACCACTTGTACTTAATATACACAAGGCTGTGTGCATTTTCTCCTCTTGCAGCAAACTTGACATGTTGATGGAATTTGGCAAAAGCACCCATCCTCCACTGATGATGAAAAACCCGTTGCGCTGCTCTCGCAGGCCACAGTAAAAAGCAGTGGTGACCTCCGTCTGCAGATAGTCTGGCTCCGCCAGTGGAGGACAGTGTTTGGACACAACCACAGGGATCGTGCACTGCTGCATGGTGATATGAACAGTCAGCTGTTGTTTCGGGAGCAAGTTCGCCACTTTCCTCAGCTGGAACATGGATATTGGCCCACCACATCCATCCCAGTGAGAACAGCTCACTGGGCTCATGGTGCACACCCAGGAGTTTTCCAGGCTTTTTGGGCCCTGAGAGTATGAGAAGTTTACTGTCTTTCCTCCTTTCTCACTTTACAACCTGGCACTGTGCAGGCTGGATTATGAGTAGGGATGTCATTTTCTTGTACTGAAGCCAGGAAGCAACAACAACACAAGCAAACAGGAAATGGCCAGGAAAACATTGACAGCCACGGATCGGTGGAGACTGATGGTGCTATGCAGGTTGTTGTAAGTGAGCTGGAAGAAATGGTAGCTCTTAAATCAGCATATCTTCGACCCACATGACAGATGCTAATTTAACTGCTCTTAGCACAGAATGACGAACCAAAACAAGCACTGCCAATACGCCTATACATGTAAACGTCCTAAATTCAGGATGTTACAAAACCAGTGTCAGGGATGAGTGACAGCTTGCCCCCCTTTGTCCTTCTTATGCTCGCTGTTTTGGTGCAATTGTGGATTAATCCTGAATATAAATTATATGTCATTACAGTTTTCATTACAGCTGTAAGCCAGAATCTTGTAGCTACAGACAGTGGACCCCTCGTGCCCTGGGGGCACTGTCATCTTGGAGGAGGCCACTCCTTTTTTTTTTGTTACCCTCTGTACATAATCATCACTGTTGAAAGCTGAAGGACCCCACATTTGCCTTGCTTTGTTCTGCCTGTGCACGTCCCCACGTTCGTCTGCAGCCACTACAGGTCTGGAGGTCCGACTCGGTCTAGAGTTTGATGCTGAAACAACACCTGATGCTGGGTCAGCTAAGCAAAAACAGTTGGCGACACAGAGAGCGTGGTGGAGGCAGCAGAAAGAAACAGATGGCTGAGTGAAAGAGTGATTGGTGTGACAAAATGTAAAGACAAATGAACAGACGGAGGAAGAAAGACAGGAGAGATGAAGATGGCGGGGAGTGAAGAGGGAGGAAGAAGAACCTGAGTGGACGAACAAAGCAGATGGAGAAATCAGAGCGAAAACAGAGAAAGGCAGAGTAAAGAAAGTTATGAAATAAATACTCCATCTGCTGGTTAATGAGATTCAATGTGCTGAGAGATATGGAGATGTTATCATCTGTCTGTACCGTCCTCATCGCTCAGCGACTTGTCAGGTGCCGATCCCATGTGACTGTGGAGCAAGTGCCTGCCGCCGCTGCCTCTGCTCTTTCTAATGCGAACATGACAACTGCAAAAAGAGCCACTGCCGTCACCTGAGTCCAACCTTTCTGTCTCCCCACTCAGCGTGGCCATGGAAAGCACAAGGGAGGAAATAATGGAGTAGTTAATTTTACGTGGGAGCGGTAAACTGTCTGACAGCTGTCCACCGGTGATAATGGGTGTCGAGCAGCTTCTCAGCTGAGTAATCTGCTATGAGTCCACAGACATTGTTTAAGATAATGGTTAGCTCAGATTGCTCCCTGGGGTGTCCTTACATCATGTCCCACAGCAGTGACATGCTGTCATTTAACCACCACTTGAGAAAAGACAAGAAAATGTTTAAGCCATTAACACATTCACAGAAGCTGTATATGTAGACCTTTAATAATAGTGAAATAAGTGCATTTCCATCCATTATCTATACCAGTTATTCCTGAATAGGGTTACAGGGGGCTGGAGCCGATCCCAGCTGACACTGGGCGAGAGGCATGGTCCGCCCTGGACAGGTCGCCAGTCTGGCACAGGGAGGACATGTAGATAACCCAGCATACACACTCACACTCACTCCTATTGGCAGTTTAGAGTCTCCAGTCAACCTAAGCTGCATGTGTTTTGGCTGTAGGAGGAAGCTGGAGTACCCGGAGAGAACCCACGCAGGCACAGGGAGAACATGCAGACTCCACACAGAAAGGCACCGGGTCGGCCAGGGATCGAACCCAGAGTCTTCCTGCAAGCAACAGTGCTAATCACTGTGCCACCATACTGCCCCATTTCCATCCACCATTTTTGAAATACATTTTCAATATGTACATAAACAAACAGAAAAATGACACTTGGTTGTGGTGAAGCATGTGACTTCAAGGCTGTAACTAAGGACTATCCTTCATGAACAGTCAACACGCCGGCGACAGCCGTGGCCGGAGGCGTTATGCTGTCAGGCTGTCCCATTCTTGTGAACATGATATTTCAGGAACACCTTGTGACATTTTCTGCAAATTTGGCACAATGGTCCACAATGGTAACTCAAGGATGAGCTGATTAGACTTTGGTGGTCAAAAGTCACATGATCTCACATCTGTCCCATTCGTCTGAATTTGGCTGGTTGGTGAGGGGGTGTGGCGGTAATTCTACTTTTTTCTGAACTGCCAAATTGTTTGGTTGGTATAGCATCACAAAATAGTGGAAAATGTGCATAATACTTTGCCTTCAAAGCTTTTTTTATCCCCCAGTAGTCCCACGCAAAGAGATTTACTTAACTAACTGGAGAAAACTCGAACATCCTTCCACTTTAAAAGCAGGAACCAATGTTTCACTCAATATCAGAATAGTTGTTTATTATTGTTGTTCTCAGCTAATCGACTGTTTGCTTCAGCACCGTGTGACTTGAACATCCACTCAAGCTTTTGCTTCACTAAAGAGAAATAAAATATGGCGGCAGGCTAAAACTCAGTGTGGAGCGATGAGGAGGCTATAGCATTTCTCACATTAATAAAACAAACAGAAGTACCATATTTCCATCTTCCACATTGTTTTTGACCAGTGTTTGACTGGTGCCCTATTCTTCAGCAGTGGTTTAGTGGAAGATTAGCACCACCACCTGTTCATCTCGATACATGCGACTGAACATACTCATTTGGATTGTCCTAAAGTTTAGATAGAAACCATGCTAAAACTCCAAATCCCATTTAGAAATGTAACCTGCCACCTTTCCATGTTTGATGGCATCATCCATAATTTTGAGGTAGCATGACCCAAGGAAAGCATCCACACAATAATAACTAGAAAATTGCATTTTCTGAAGAAAATGCATATGGATGCTGATCGCTGAAAGATCGCCCTGAAAATGCTGAACATTTTGACATCTGAATGGTTTTGCTAGCTGAAAGTAAGCTGAAGTAGAATTTTCCCGTTCATTTGAATGGGGCAAGATTTTCAAAATAAAATTAAATATTTCAAGAGAACAATTCTGAAGAGAAGCATGAATGTCCTTGAAGAGCTGAACATTTTGATACCTGAAATTATGCTGAATTAGAATTTTCCCTTTCATTTGAATGGGGCAAGATTTTCAAAATAAAGTTAAATATTTCAAAAGTATGAAGATACGGAAAAATTCACAATAAAAGCATGAATGTCCTTGAAGAGCGGAACATTTTGATAGCTGAAAGTAGAATTTTCCCATTCATTTGAATGGGGCAATTTTTTCAAAATAAAGCTAAATATTTTAAAAGTATGAAGTTTAGACAACTGAAGAGAAGCATGAATGTCCTTGAAGAGCTGAACATTTTGATAGCTGAAATAGCTGAAAGTATGCTGAAGTAAAATTTCCCCATTGATTTGAATGGGGCAAAATTTTCAAAATAAAGCTAAATATTTCAAAAGTATGAAGTTTACTAATGTTCTGAATAACAGCATGAATGTTCTTAAGGAGCAGAACATTTTGATACCTGAAATTATGCTGAATTAAAATTTTCCCATTCATTTGAATGGAGCAAGATTTTCAAAATAAAGCTAAATATTTCAAAAATACGAAGTTCAGAAAACGTCTGAAGAGAAGCATGAATGTCCTTGAAGAACAGAACATTTTAATAGCTGAAAGTATGCTGAAGCAGAACTTCCCATTCATTTGAATGGGGCAAGATTTTCAAAATAAAGCTAAATATTTTAAAAGTATGAATTTTAGAAAGATTCTGATGAGAAGCATGAATGTCCTTGAAGAGCTGAACATTTTTATAGATGAAAGAGTTGAAAGTATGCTGAATTAGAATTTTCCCATTCATTTGAATGGTTAATGAAACACAAATAGTCCTACTGAACTCTTCCATTATAAAAGCAAAATAGTACTGATGATAAGTAGAAAAATAACTAACTCCTGAAATCCAATCCTAACAAGTGTGCAGAACTAAAAATTTCCCCATTCATTTGAATGGGGCAAGATTTTCAAAATAAAGCTAAATATTTCAAAAGTAGTAGTAGTGGTAGCTGAAACTCTCACAAGTTGAACAGAGTTGAAATGGTGTTTCTAGCACAAGCTATGCTGGAGATATTAAGGTTCAAACTTTGTCCCATTCATTTCCAATGGGGAAATTTTTGTGCAAAAAGATGAATTTATTAAAAACTATAAATGTTACAGAAAAGAAAAATACAAGCACACATGTCCTGAATAAGCTGAACAGTTTGATACCTCAATGGTTCTTCTAGGTGAAAGAATATGGGACGAATTAAGTGCCAAAAAACAGTGGTAGAAATCAGAATAATAAAGAACAGGATAACATAGTATGGATGCTTGTCAGCATCCATACAACTAGTTAATAACCTTACAGAGAGTACGAAAGCAGAATTCAAACTCCACAGTATCATAGTAACAATGCAAGTTAATTAATAATGCTAAAGGTCTGAGACCTTGACCAAAGTCATTGGCTCATCACAGCTGCCACTCCAGTGTCACTGACCAACAGAGATACAATAATCAGTAATTATGCAGTATCGTATTCAGGCACTTAACCAAAAAATTTTGAACTGCAGAAGTTTTTGATTCACAACCAAATACTTTGAGTCCACAAACAAAAAACATGTGCATGTGTTTTTACCCAAGCAACCAAAAGGGACAAAGTGCAAACAAATAAATAAGTGTTAAATGATATTGATTAGTTTGAAATAAAAATAGTTTAGATTTCATTGTTAATATTATATTTGGTTGCAAAGAAATTTATTTTGATTGCAGCATCAAAGTGTTGCTCTCAAATATGCTTTCTTTGATTTGCAGAATAAAGAAGCAAAACTGCCTCCATATATACTCAATCATAGTTATACCCACTGGAACAAATGCCCAATCTTTACATGCAGAAGTCTGCAGATACATTTTACCAGTACAGGGAAGAACACTGAATTAGGCAAATATCCCCTGAAAAAGAAATTGAAACACACTAACCACTTTTATAACCACCTTAAATCCAGGCCCACTCCAAAGACGTCTGAATCCAAGAGCTGAGCTCAGTTGGTGCTGAGACTAGTTGCCTCCTCTTAGACACACTGATCAATTTCACAACAAAACTGCCTTCCAAACACCAGAGTAAACAAAATCATAAATAAATGTAAATAAACCTATTTACATCACTGGAAAAAAGAATCTAAAAGCCAAAGTAGACTAGATTGTTATCTGGCCCAAAAGGAGCATAGATAATCGATGAATGGATAAATTCTGTGTTCATGCTTTGGCAACAATGTTTATTGAAACTTTCATGCCAGTAAAGGCCCTATGAATATGAATTTTAGAAAGAGTTGTGACAGAAAGACAGATTTTGTCAGAGAACAATAGGAGATAATGAACAACTGTCTTAGTCCATCATAATGTGTCATGTCATAAATTTCAGGCTGATTTGGCTCAAGATAAATGTGCTAATATCTGATCACAGGAAGCACATTCAAGCTAATATGTCAGAACATATGAGGATCAAACAGGCCATAAAGCTTTTTATCTTGAGATGTTCTCAGCAATACAAAACCTACACTGGCTCATTATTATAGCAGTAGTAAGCATGTGATATCATACATGTACTATGCTGTCCATAGGGAGGACATGTAAGCATATATCTTGATGTTTGTTATTATGATGAAAATGAAACATATCAGTGTGGTGCAGACCTTGTGTTTGTGTCAGTGATTTGATGCAGTTAATTAAGCTGACAGTTGATACTGTCTACTTCATGTGGTTGGTGGGGCAGGAGCACCGGGGGCGGCAGGTGAGTGGTCGATGGTGCAGGAGCACCGGGGGTGGCACGTGAGTGGTCGATGGTGCAGGTGCAGGAGCACCGGGGGTGGCAGGTGAGTGGTCGGTGGTGCAGGAGCACTGGGGGCAACAGCCAGGGGCGACAGACGAGTGGTCGGTGTGGTTGGAGCACCGGGAGCAGTAGGTAAGTGGAGCTTGTGGAGTCGGGCAGGCTTGAAGACAGCGTCACTGGTCGGTCTGGAAAGTACGACTTGACAACACAGGACATGAGGTTACCAAAGTTTCTGATCATTTGGAGCTCGCAGGTAATGTGTGTGGCAGAAATCTCACGATGGTTGCTGGTGGGTCAGGCTCTATAGCAGAAAGAGTTGGACGGGACTATGGCAGCATCTCTGGCGGTTCAAAACTCACCCATAAGGTGGATAAGCAGAGAATGAATATGGCGATGTGGGTAGATCAGGCACACAACAGCACACAGTGCTGAACGGGGTAGATGACCCTCCAAGGGTTCACAGGTGGAAGGAGAGGCAGCAAGGGTTGGCAGTACTGCTGGCCAGTCTGGCACACAACAATACACAGCATGTAGTGGAGCGTGATGGTGTAGCTGGCTTTGCAGATACTCACAGGTTAGTAAAGGAGGCGGGGAGAGCAGACAGCGTTGCTGGTCGATCAGGCACACACAGTACGCAGTACTGGACAGGGGTGTGACACTGCCGCTGAGAAATCAGGACAAACAGGTAATAGAAACAACAAGCACAATCTCTGGATCAAAAAAGGTTTCTTCTTCTGACATGAAGACAGGGGCCAATGATATGTAGGTAGGTACCATAACAGACTGGCAATGAGGAATATTCTCCTGCCTGTTAATTAGGGACAAGATGATGAGTTAATCTGTCACAGCTGAGTCTGCCATGCCCAAACAGCACCTGCCTGCCAGGAGAGAGAGTGAGAAGCAAGGAGAGGGAGAGAGACAGGGAGAGCTGCCATAACATAAACACAGATGTTAAGGCAGAAGCGTTGCATTGAATTCTATAGGTGTACCTAATAATGTGGCCAGTGAGTGTAAAAGTGATTTCAGTTCATTACATCCAGTGGAATTGCCTCTCAGAACAAAAATGACAGGTACAAAAAGAAAACAATTAATTTTGGCAATTTGTGATGACACATGCATGTTAAAGGTTTGGATCAGGGATGGGCAACTGGTGGCCTGTGTCCTCACTCGAAGTGGCCCTCAGATTAATTTCGGGAAATCTTTCAAAAGCTTCCTGCAATGCACAGAATCATTTCCAAATTATTATACAGTTCGCCGATAGATGGCGCTCCCTATGAAAACAAGCGGTTGCTCCGTCCCTTCTTCATTAGCGAGTAAGACAGATGCAGCAGAGGTGCAAAAAGAAAAATTGACCAGGAAAATCGTGTCTTTCAAGTAAGATGGGAAACTGATTATTTGTTCATAGATTTTAAAGGTAAACCCATGTGTCTAGTTTGCTTAGAAACGCTATCAGTCATGAAAGATTTCAACATAAGTCGCCACTACAACACCGTGCACAAAGTTAAATATGAGAAGTATACCGCTGCTGCCAGAGCCGCTATTGTGGCCGACCTCAAAACAAAAGTACAAAAACAACAGTATTTTTTTTACCAGTGCCACAACCACACAGGAGTCTGCTCTCAATGCGTCTTACGCTGTTGCACTTGAGCTTGCCAAAGCAAAGAAGCCCTTGTCAGATGGCGAACTTATAAAGAGGTGTGCTATTGAAATGGCCAAAGCTTTTGGGGAGGATAACCTGGTGAAAAACCTTGAAGGGATCTCATTGTTTCGTCGCATGGTGACTCGCAGGGTTTTTGACATTCACGATCATATCGAAGGAAAAATGAAACAAGTTATGCATGACTGCAAGTACTTCTTCTTGGCCTTGGATGAGAGTACTGATGTGACAGACGTTAGCCAGCTACTGATTTTTACAAGAACCATTGACAATTCATTTGACGTGCACGAGGAGTTACTAAAAGGGGCACGGACATTTTTAATGCCGTTAATAATGTTGCAAGAGCATACGGGTGCTTTGACAAGCTGTCAGCAGTTGTTACGGATGGCGCACCCGCGATGCAGGGGAGACACACCGGATTTGAAGGGCTCCTTCAACAGAACAGTGCAAACTGCCCTATACTGCACTGTATCATACACCAGGTTAGTAGGCCTAATATTATTATTTGACATGAAAGACAAACATAGGCTAATTTTAAAGGTTAAATGTAATCTTCATTTATCTCCACAGGAGGCCCTATGTGACAGGATGCTGGACTTTAGCCACGTTATGGATTTAGTGACTAAAATAACAAATCTCATCCATGGTGGGAACAGGTCCCTCAGTCACAGGAGGTTTACAGCCTTTTTGGATGAAGTGGACGCAGCGTATGGGGATTTACAAATGCACACCGATATCCGATGGTTGAGTTGAGGGAAGTGTCTTGAGCGTTTTTTTGCGCTGCGCTCCAAGATACAGTAGGAGAACAGCGTTCACGGTGATACAAGTGCCTACTGCAGGAAACTCAAAGACACTGCATTCCTTTGCAACATGGCCTTCCTTACGGACATTACCTCACATCTAAATCACTTGAACACAAATTTGCAGGGGAAACACCAAACTGTGTGTGAACTGTATGCACACATGACCGCATTTCAGCGTAAACTAGAACTGTTTAAAGAAGGTTTTTCATCCCGTTTTCTAAACTTGACACACTTTCCCGCCTGTGAGGAGATGCGAAAAAATGTCCCTAAGTGCGAGGAATTACTTCACATCGAGAAATTGCAGAATGAGATCAAGCATCATTTCCAGGTTTTTCACATGATTTGATTTGATTTGATTTATTCTTTCAAACATGTAACAACAGTCAATATGTCAAACACACATAATTCCACACATATCCACAAATATATTTTCAATTTGCTCATACCTAGTACATGCTTGAACGGAGTAGGAAGAAGTTAGACTTATCTAGTCCTACCCCTTAACATCATCTTATCATCATTGGTTTGCAAGCAGTATTACTACATGGATACATATT